>NW_027498237.1:0-106168 GCF_021521415.1 Bidens hawaiensis | reverse complement strand
CCCATATCAAGTGGATATTGCGCATAGTGAATCTCGGGAAACGCTCCACCATCACCAAAATCTTGTGGTTTTGATGGCCGGTACTTCAATCTTTCCGGTGTATTATATATTGGGATAGGGTTGGTTTTAACAACAGTGGCGGTTTCTTCTTCTGTTGAGGCAGAGTATCTTTGCTTGAACCACGGATCACTTGAATGATCATAGAATGTAGCAGCAGATGACTTGGCTGGTGGCAATATCTCCTTCAGTGCTGCCATTGTTACAAACACCTGCAAAAAAAAACAAAAAAACAAAAAAACAAATAAATCAAACAGATCCTTGTGATATCTGCGCTAGTGAGTATATACAAAAACGATTCAAAACTATAAATGATTAATATAAACAGCTTAAATAAAGGTTCAATGTATCAACAGAACACCACCACCTAACTCACGCTTACGTAATTAAAGCCTCAAGATGTGCGTGCCTAGGCGCTTTGAGCGCAACTGTTGGGTTCGTAGGCCTTGTTGGCCCGGTTTATTATATGAAGTCAAAAGAGGAGACGGGTGTGGGCGGTCGGGCCCAAGTCCGGCCCGGTTTAGATTTCTTGCATAATAATTTACTAACCCTAGTTCAGTCTCTATATAAACAACATTATGTACTTGTAATATTTGGTCACTCAATAAAGATATACCTAGTTGCCACCCGTGGACGTAGGTCAGTTTAGACCGAACCACGTTAAATCCTCGTGTTCGTTTACTGCTTTCGTGTGTGTGTTCAGTTTCGTGTGTGCGTTTAATCCTAACAAGTGGTATCAGAGCTTAGGTTCAGATCACGCGAAGAACACGTTGAACCAGCCGAGTCGCCGCCAAACCATCCAGTCGCCGCCACCCTACTGCGCTAGGGTTCCGCCGCCGCTACGGTTCTCCGATTGTCGTTAGGGTTTACGCCGCCGCTGTTTTGCCGCCACTAAACCCAGCCCGACGATCGCGACTAGGGTTCAGTCCACCGCCATACACCACCGTAAGCCAACGCTTGTTGTTTTTTGAGTTGCAGAAGATAGGGTTGATCTAGGGTTTCGTTTTTTGGCAGCCGCCAAATTAACCCAGCGGTCACCGGGTTCGTCTTGTTGGTCATCAGTTCGATTAGGGTTTGCCGGCAGTAGTGCCACCCTATTACCGATTTGTTCGATTGTCATTCAAGAAGCATCAACCGCTAAAAGTCGTGTCGGGCAGTCTAGCCGACAGAACTGAGTAACCAGCTGCCGTTACGGGTTTGTGGTCGAAGTATAAGTGTGGTAGCCGAGCAGTGAAGCCGGCCTGATTACCTGTTATCGCTGATCAGCCTAACCAAACCAAGAACAAGTTGAATCAGGATTCTATTTTTCATTGAAGAATCGTTGTCAAGTCAGAAGAAGCGTTAAAGAAACGGAGAACCAGTGCCAACCGCGTTTGTCAGGTTTATCGTTTCAGTTTAAAGTTTCGGTTTCTGATTTTCAGTTCGATATTCCGCTGCGTATAAATAGGTTGATTTTTTAACAGAGTTCAGTAGAACAATCGTTAAGTTCAGGCTCGTGTTGCTGTGTCTGTCTCTGTTTTATCCAGTTTTTCGTTTTAGTCATTGTTATGGCAGAAGACGGAAAGGTTTCGATACAGAAGTTTGACGGACAGAAGTTCGGTTGGTGGAAGATGCAGATTGAGGCACTACTTTGTCAGAAAGACTTGGATGTAGTGCTTGAGGATGAAAAACCAGAAAAGCTGTCAGAAGCAGATTGGAAGAAGTTAGACAAGAAAGCTAGGGCTTGTATTACTTTGTCGTTGTCGGAAGATGTGGCGTTTAACATCATGAAAGAAACCACAGCACGTGGTATGATGGAGGCGCTATCCAACATGTATGAGAAGCCTTCGGCAGCGAATAAAGTCTATCTTATCCGAGAGCTAGTGACAACAAGAATGAAAGAGGGTGGGTCAGTTACAACTCATATCAATAATCTTAATTCGATCTTGTCCCGCTTAGTGTCAGTTGACATTAAGTTTGATGATGAAGTTCAAGGCCTCTTGTTATTATCCTCTTTGCCCGACAGTTGGTCGCAAACAGTGACTGCAGTTTGTAGTTCGTCTACAAATATTACTTTCGATGGGATTCGAGATCTGATTCTGGGAGAAGATTCAAGACGCAGAAGTTCAGGTGAATCATCAGGCAATATGCTAGTCACAGAAGGTAGAGGCAGGAGAAAACAGCGAGGCAGTGGGAGCAGGAAGAGGAGTCAGTCTAAGACTCGTAAGGATATTGAATGTTGGGGTTGTAAAGAGAAAGGACACTTCAGGAATCAGTGTCCGAATGGTAAGAAAGAGGTGAACGTTACAGAAGACGACACAGATGACGGGGTCAGTAGTGATGAGGCTTTGGTTTGTAGTGTTGAGAGTAGCGTTGATGCTTGGGTGATGGATTCTGGTGCATCGTTTCATGCCACTCACTGTAGTGAAACGATGAAGAATCTTAAATTTGGGGATTTTGGAAAGGTTTCGACTAGCGAATGATGATATTTTAGAGGTTACGGGTATGGGAGACATTGATTTGATAACTTCAGCCGGTACTTCTTGGACTTTGAAAGACGTGAGGGTTATTCCAAGTTTGAAGAAACGTTTGATATCAGTTGGGCAGTTGGATGACCAAGGGCACGATGTTAAGTTCGGGAATGGGCAGTGGAAAGTAGTCAAAGGGAATCTCGTGGTTGCTCGTGGCAAGAAAATGGGTTCGTTGTATATGGTCGATATGTCACCGAAAGGAGTGGATCCAGTTTTGGTGAAAGACAAAGTCCGGTTCACAGAATCTCGTGGGCAAAAGAATGTTCGTTTTGCAAGTAACAAACCCAGAGCCAAAGTGAAGATTCAGGATGAACGAGCTAGGAAGGTTAAATCGGTTGGGGGACATCGTGACAGTGGGAGCACAGGTCGTGTTTCAGTTACAGTTCCAGGTCGACAGTGGATTAAGAAAACCAGTATTCCAGCTGTAAAAGTCTCTCCAATGAATTACTTGCTGAATATGGAGAGTGTTTGTTCTCAGGTTATCTCAGGATCCGGTAGTTCGTTACAGTGGGAGCCGGTAGGGACAGAGAACGGGTCAGGGGCAGTTTCAGCCATGACTGACGTGTTGGAGCTCCGGGGAGCTTCAACGGGCCTTCAGGTTAATTGATGAGAAGGCGGGTGGCAACTAGAAGAAGTTTAATGTTCAGATTACAGAAGTACAATCAGGAGTGCAGACGAGAGTACTCAAGGCCTCCGAGTGGGAGATTGTTGGGTTCGTAGGCCTTGTTGGCCCGGTTTATTATATGAAGTCAAAAGAGGAGACGGGTGTGGGCGGTCGGGCCCAAGCCCGGCCCGGTTTAGATTTCTTGCATAATAATTTACTAACCCTAGTTCAGTCTCTATATAAACAACATTATGTACTTGTAATATTTGGTCACTCAATAAAGATATACCTAGTTGCCACCCGTGGACGTAGGTCAGTTTAGACCGAACCACATTAAATCCTCGTGTTCGTTTACTGCTTTCGTGTGTGTGTTCAGTTTCGTGTGTGCGTTTAATCCTAAGCAACAAGGCACAAAAAGCGCCTGAACTGAAAACAAACCTACGAAAACTAGTTCAAACGCCTGAACCAGCCTAAAACAAGTCTAAAATAGCCAAAAAAGACATGAACCAGACATGCGCCTTGAACCTTTACCTAGGCTCAAAACAACCCAAACAGAAGCTAAAACAACTAGAAAAGGATATAGCACGCATAAATATAATCAAAAGAATTTCAAGATTATACCATCATCTAATATATGCAGCTAATACACACAAATTATAGAAGCAATTCAGCAAATAAATTTGTAATAAACAGGCAGCTTACTAAACCATCTAAAACAAATAGAAACTAGAACAATCAAATAACCAAAACTTTACAAATTTCATTCACATAATCACGTCTGTGCAATATACTCATCATATCAGGGCCACCGTTCCGGAGGCCTAAATCGAAGTATAACTGAGACCCTTTTCTGGAACAGATTTTCTTTTTTAAACAACGTACGTCCGACAATAAATCTAACGAATCACTAAAAACAGAAGCAACAATATAATTAGATCAGTAACTTGAAATCAACTTGCATACACAAAAAATCCCAAACCGATACACTTTATTACACAGTACAACAATTGATACAGTTAAATAAAAAACCAGAGCATTATATTTGTAGCTTAAGATTAATGTAATACACATGCCATGAATCCTACTTGTAAAATTTGTGGCTGTACTGATTGTTTCAAGACTCACCACTCTATGAAAAAAAAATCAAAAATGTATAAAACATTAATTAGGGTTCAATTCAATATATCAACCTCTATCAAATATGATTTAACTAACCTTCAATTCTAAAGCTAGTGCTTTCCTAGGCTTACTAAATCACAAGCACTCAATAAACCATCATGCACCAAGATTAGGTCAAAAACCATGAAACTGAATAGATTTCATAACAATTAACAACCTTTATCATCAAACAATCAAGGGTTATGCTAAACATATACATACACAAACATACAACAGATCAGATGCAGCAAAAATTGACGATTAGTCGGAGAAAATAGTCGCCGAACCTGGGGTTTATACGGTGTAGATCAAGAAAGTGATGAAGGGATTAATAATCGATGGGTATTGAATCGAGTACGGTTTCTGATTTGAGTGAATTTGGGATCCCGTTGTAATTCTAGGGTTTGGTTTGGATGAATTTGGGGATGATGCGATGCAATATATTTATTTATATATCTATAGGTTTGGCCGTTTGGGGGAGGCGGCTATGTGTTTAATATGTTTTTGGATATTCTATTTTTATTTTGGTTTATTTAATAAATAGTTAGATTTTTATAGGGTGTGGAAAACCCAAAAAACTGATCTGGAATCGGAAAAAAATTTGATTAAATAAAAACCGAAGGTTTGGTTTTTATGTTTTTGTAAAAACGGAACTTAGGTCTAGGTTTGGGTTTGCATGTAATGAAAACCGAATTGAACTAGAATTTCTAGATTTTTAGTTTTTTATTTTAAGTAATTTATACAAGAATAAATATGTAACTCAATATTTTTGGCTAGATGTATAATAGTCACTTAGTTAATAATTAACAAAATTATTTATACCTAAATTCATTATTTTCGGTGTAACCTTTTCTTTTTGCCTAAAATTTTGAAGGTGAAATGGCAAAAACCGTAAAAACTAAACGCAAACGAAAACCGAAACCGAAAGGTTTAAAAAATCCAAAAACCTGGTTTTAGCACACCACGAACACCCCAAGATTTTTTAATTCACTTTTTTCTATATTTTTATTTTTACTAGGGTGTGTAAGGCTTGGTTTGTGCCGATTTTGAGAAAAAACGAACTAAAAATTGAAATTCTGAAAACTGTTTGGTTTCTTATTTCGGTTTTTGATTTGGGTTTAGTTCGGTTTGGTTTCGGCTTTTACCAGTTTTGTCATTTGAGGTTGAAATGTTTGGGGGAAAAAATAAAACTAGGCCAAAATAATGAATTTTGGTCTAAATTATTTTAGTAATTAACAAGTAGTTGATTATTATATATTTGAGAATTGGGGTTAAATATTTGAATGAAATATATATTGAATTCTTATAAATTACTAAAAGAAACATTTTTATTATTATTATAATCCTTTCTATTATTATTTAAACTCAAAACGATTACAATAAAGTGGCAGGCAAGCGGGCAACAAGCTGCGCCGCAACCCCCATTTGAATAGCAAAGCCAATCCTACTAAAAAAGAAGCTTTGGGACGTAGGAGCCGAAAAAGCACAATGTATTACACGTTTAACCATGCTCAGAAAATTCACAGCCTCTGGGGCCAGAAACCCAAATGTATCAAAAGCAAAGGGAGAAACACATGTTGATTTTCTAAACAGACTTTTTCGTGTTTGACAACTTTGCCCGATTTGGCTTTCAACGCAGCCTGACCAACAACAAACCCACGATCCCTGAGCCCGACAAGAAACATTACAAACGAATAGTAACAAGTTTGGTTCGGTCTTATTACATGCGAAACAGAAACCGAGCCGTATACTCATTTTTACAAAAATATAAAACCAAATCATCTGATTTTGTTTTAGAGTTAATCAGAACCGCTAATATTGCTAACCAAACCAGACCAACTAATATTCGTGTAGGCCTAAAACATATCAAAAGGTGTATATGATTTATTAAAAACTTAGTTACAATAAAAATATCTATGTATAAAGGAAAATAGGATCTGTCACATGATGTCACATCATGTAACAGATCCTGTTTTTTTAAAAGTCGTTAGGCGGTCCTAGGCGGCCGACTGAGAAGTCGCGAGTACTCGGGAGTAGTCGGGGATTACTCGGAAAATACCTAAGGAATACTCGGCCGAGGCGGGGAGTAATCGGGGAGTACTTGGCCACCTAGTCGGGAGTTTTACAACATGTGCCACATTTTTTTAGCATAAAAATGTTAAATCATATAAACATACAAATCACGTAAAAATTTGATAAATTCAGATAAATGATTTGGTAACAGAACAACTAACTTGCCGGTTAACGAAACCCTTTTGAGACAGCGAGTCTCTTCAACGGTTAGATCTGAGAACTGGTTGTGTCCTTCTTCGAGCCGATGCTGACGGTTTTGTTGTTCTTTTCTATCTCCATATGACGATTTTTAAAAATCTGAAACCTCTTCTCCTTATCTTCAACGCTAGTGTGCGTTTTCTCATGTTTGATCACCCATGCCTCAAAAATAGCCCGCACTTCATCTTCATCTAACACAATGTAAGCATAAAATTAGCGTTTATATCAAGAATATAACCAATGCAAACGTGACAGTCGTTGTGCTACCACAAGAGCAGAACTCTCTGATATAACACACGACATCCAAGCCAAACACTGAAACCAGCATGGGCTTGGTAAAACAACAGAGTCTAGCCAGAGTGAAGCAACGTGGGGTGGCCTAAAACACAAAAAGAAAGTTACCGTTCCCAGAAAAAAAAATGTTTAAGAACTTAATGAACAAGAAACAAAAAAATATAGTGCGTAAGCCTTCACAAACCCAACCAACACTCGGGTTTCGGTTGATACCTTTAGAACACATAATGCTGAATCGACTAGGAGTAACAATTACGAAAATATTTAGAAAGATTTATGGTGTTATGGACTTATGGTATTTGACACGCTACGGCTGCTTAATATAATGTCGGGTTATTGGCTGGTTAACTTTGGTGGGCTGTTTGATTCAAATGGTCCTGTATTGTTTTATATAACTGGGCTATGAAGCCCACTCAAACCTATTAATATATGGTAAATGGTATGAAGTATGAACTATGAAGTCAAAATTTTTTATTGAATTACATAATAGTCCGTGTTTTTGACGATTTACAAGGTCATCTCCGAGGAGTGCCTTAACGAGTAACGGAATATGTAAGCTGTTTCGTTTAAGATTATAACAGTAAACATTGTAAAAATATGGTATTAAAATCAAATGGCGTAACAGCTAACGAATAGCCGATGATTCGTGAATCTCTCATGGCATTGAAGAAAAATCATACCTTGGTCCTTGGTGGCTGGTTTGGTCAACTGCAGTGGAGTCTGGTGGTCAAAGGCGAACCAACATTGGTGGTAGGCTGGGGTTGGGTTGGTCGTTGTTCTGGTGTTGTTCAGCGTTCACAAAAAAGGAATGAGACAAAAAGGAATTTGAATCGAACGCTATTTCTTTTGTTTTGCATTGATTTTTATTTATTTTTTTAGTTTTAGTTTGGCGTAATAACTTAAACTTGATTAAATGGATTATGGATAAACAAAGTTTTTGACCCATAATTATAAGATTGTAAATATCCAATCATATTTTATAAGTTTTATATTTTTAATATATATATTAAAAAGAATTTGGCCCACAAAAATTACATGTCCCAACCGACAGTCTGGCTCGCACCACTCCCCAACCGGCCTTGACGATTTATGTATATTGTCAAAGGCATTTATGGTGTAAACAAGCCGAGCTAGGCTAGTGTTTGTTTAAACTCGAGCTCAGTTTGTTTAGCCAACAATAGCTCGAGCTCGTCTTGTTTAAAGCTTTATTTCTATAGCTCAAGCTGATAGGTAAAGCTCGGGCTCTTAACTCATATAAACAACTTTATTTTTAGCCTCGTCTTGTTAAATATATGCACTTTTATATAGCCCCGATTATGACCTATGATAACTTTTAGTGGTTGAATCCTCATGGACATGTTATCTTACTTTAGTGTCCCTCAAGGGGGCCCTTACTACCCCTACACAATACAAGCAAACAGTTAAAACTAAATAATTTGGCAAACTGTTAACCATGGTTTTGGCCTTTTGGGAAATAACAAACCAAGCTGGTTAGGTTGCTCAAGTGTTAGTTGTGACTGTTCAGTTTTGACAATTAGGTAATATATACCAATTTTTTTAATTATTAGTTGTATTGAAGTTTATTGATTATGAAGATAGTTTATGAATGTAGGCTACGTGTAGCGGGGGGCTACAAACAGAGAGGATTCTTGACACGTGGTCAAGGGGGAGATATGTAGCCCAAAAATCCCCCCCCCCCTTCCCCATAGTTGATCGTCGTCACGCCAGCATCTTCATCGGTGTTCTCACCCTTGTCGCCCAACATTTGCCGCCCACTACACCTTGTCTAATATATGTAATTGTATCCTGCCAAAATTAAAAGTATAGATTATGAAGATGGCTTATGAATGTAACATATGTAATTGTATCCTGTCAAAATTAACAATGCAGTGTTAAATGGATGTCTTGATTTTCATGACCGGTTTCAAGTTCAAACCCATCGATTGGACTGTTAATTATGAAACCGAATTTACACTGCTCAAACTAGCGTACGGGCTTATACTTGTTGTGAAGAAATAGTTGGAAGTTTGAAGAGTGTTATGATCGTGTTATAACTGTATCTAGATAAAAACTACATAAATATTTAAAACGTATATATTTCAAGACTGGCCCTAAGGAGAGGCAAGATGGGCGACAGTCGCAACCCAACTTAAGCTTATTTCAAAAAGAAATAGAATTTTGCACATTTAAGTTTAGGTCAGAAGCCATTTACATAATTTAAGCCTGTTTAGAAGTTTAAATCCATATAAAAAAGTTTAAACTTCGGTCCCATATTTTACTCGTCTTGGCCTAGGAATTCTTAACGATTCTCGAATACGACTATGATATATTTGATATACTCTTATTTTGTGGAGCAAATATGATTTAAATAATTGGTTTGAAGATGAAATTTGCGTAATTCTTTTTACCTTAACCTTGTTACATTCCTTTTCTTATTTTCTAGCAAAAGAAATATGTAAAAAAAAAAAAACTGTCTTATCAATAAACGATATTTAACAAATTGTACTTTTTTCATTAAATGGGTTTTCAGCGGTAGACGAGCTGACGTTAGACGGATTGGCAAGACATCAAAACAGTACAAATTTTGTCATGGACGAATTAATATTGTATGAGACATTTTACACTTTAAAATTGTTCTATGCGGTTTGAGTTAGTTTGGTGTAAAACATTTTCACTAACGGTTATTATTTTAAGGTGTCAACTACATATATATTTTGATTTAAACCTATTATAATAATGATTGTAGTTAGTTCTCATCAAATAACGATGATTAAAACACAATTTTACTGAGAATTCAGATTTATGGTTATTTTAAAACGCCAATTACAGCTTTCATCTACGAGCATGGTTTAGGATAGGGCTAGTTTTTGTGGTAACGGGATAAGGGTTCAGGCACAAGGACATCATCTGTATTTTACGCTATGGTTTAGTTACAACAATGGCTAGCATATGATGCTGTAGTGGTGGCTGGTGACAATGACGATACCTAGTGTCTAGTCATTGTTTCTCAGCTATGCCGTTAACATGCCACAAGGACGGCTATTGTTATGCTACACAAGGCAATACTCACGATGGTGGGACAATTGTGCATAGACATCTTTGTGCAACCATATAATTTTTGTTCAAAATAAATGTTGCCATACATTTAAGTGTTGGTCTAGTACATGTTATGCAAATGCGAGACATTGGAGGTTCCTTATGTTTCTACATGTAATATATATTTTCCTCAAATATTAGTTTCAAACAACATTATCAATAAAATCATGACCAAAGATAGATTCTGGGTTGTTTACAACTTGAGTTAGAAGCTCGAGCTCAACTCAAGCTTTAGACAAGGCTGAAAATTTGAGTTAGCGTTCAACCCAACTTGACTTGACTCGATTTTGAAAAAGGTTGTACTTTTTGGCTTGATTTCGGATCGGTTGGGATGCTATAACTTTGAATAATAAAGATCGTAATCGAAGCGGATCAGGTGATGATGACAAATAGTTGAACTTACAACAATGAATGCTTTTTTTACTTGAACATAATATAATAAAAGTTTAGTTTAAAATAAACAAACAAATCGTGGATCGAGCACGGCTCACTCACAAACCGATCAATTTCAAACCAAGTTTGACCCATTGCATTTATTATTTTATCAAGCATCTGGATTTAAATAAAGAACCATTTGTAGGAACGGCTAATATTATTGTGTTTGGCTCATACTTTTTACATGTTTAATTTTCTAGCCCTGATGTTGTGGATTTTCTTAATATTGTTCATCTAGACGTATAGAGTAATTTTTCGTCCCTTAAGACCCAAAACTTTATTTTTAGCATGATCGATTTTACACTTTTGCTATCTAAAAGATAATTGCGACGTAACTTGTTGAATATTTACTTGTCACTTAATTGCAGTCATTTGAAATAAAATGGATAAAAAAATCATAAAATCTAAAAGTTAAAAACAGTTTATCAATCATAACTTAATATCATCGACTCTACTTGTTAGCTATGTAGACGATATCGTCGACATATCGGTTATCGGTCCCTTAGAAATATATTAGTTAAAATATTTCCCAAATATTGGTACCGATATATTGGCAATATTGATCGATATATCACCGATATCAACGTTTTAAGTCAGAATTATCATTATTTAGCGTTTAATGTTAGTGTTTTTTAAGTCTTAATCATTTCATACTTACTACGATTGTCAGTGATTTGCAAGTTACAAAAGGTTAATTTGTTAATAGTAAGAAAGTATATTGAATTAGTGTTAAATAAATTGCTACATATATGAATTTTACGTGATATTAAAATTAACGATATACTACCCCAATAGGGTGAAGTTAAAACGCAAAGAGAGACAAAAATAAGAAGTGTGAGAAGGATTTGTGGTCACACAAACCCCCTAAAAAATATAAAAAAATCATAACTTAATATATAAATAAAAAATAAAAAACAAAAACACAATGTTTCCCCCGTCATTGTCATTCAAAAAAAATGACGAAATGACACAATTCCGAGAAAAAGACAATGCCGAAAATGAACAAACAACACAATAATAAACAAAAAAATGTGTAATAAATCGCAAAATATAACACAATGCCGAACAAAATATAACACAATTTTGAGTAATATAACACAATAACAAAAAGAAAGACGCAATCAATAACGAAAATAAATACAAAACACGATGATCTTTTTCACTCAACATTTTTTTGAAAACGAGGAAGACGGTGGAAACATTTTTGTATTTTTACATTTTTCGTTTTTGTATTAAAATTTGAGTTATTATTTTTTTTATTAATTTTGAATTATTTTTTAAGGTTTTTTTATGTCTATAAATTATTCTAATTTTTCACATTTTTCCCATTTGTAGAATAACTTGACTGATAACCGATATATCATATATCGGTCCTTGAGATATCCAATATTTTTTCGCGTTAACAATATCCCTACACCGTTAGACAAAAATCCCACCTGAGATCATCCTCCGGCCACCGATGTTGTCTTAAAAACAACTTATTCCGGCCGCACGTGGAGGTTGTCCTTTGAATATATAAGCATTAATGTGTGGTGCATATTAAGCGGTGAAGGTTCGCCGGAAAAAAGCCAATAGATGGAGGACCCGACACTGTTCCCTACCGACAACCACCGCCTGCCACCGTCCCTTCATCATAAAGTCTTTGACTTTTCGGTCAAATTTGTTCCAAAAGTGGTTTTATGGAAATTAGGGTTACAAAATATATAGATACATCCAAAATCCAAATTAATTTGAATTTTAAGAATAATAAATGGGGTCATACCATTAAGATGTCCTCCCGTATAAACCTATACGAGTGTCGTATAAGATTTTCATACCTAACGTTATACCAGACTTGTTAGATTTGTTGTTGATAATGCTCGTATGACTATATACGACTTGTACGTATAGATAGGGTAACTATTCGAGACGTAACCAAGATTCTCATGGGTTTGTATGATATTAGGGTTGTAATGAGTCGAGCGGAGTCGAGCCAGCGTGAGTTTGATCTCAACCTTGAAATTAAAAAAGGCTGCTCGGCTTAGGTCGTTTGAAATCAAATTTTTTTTAGTTACATTTATCAAGATTTTATTGAGTGAGCAACGAGCTGCGAGTTTTTTGAAACAACCCTGCATGATATAAATTATCTTACACGATACAATATCCCGACAGTTATTTTATAGGATCGTTTTTAACAAATTATCTTTACTATATATAAAGGAGGAGTAAAGGACCTTTTAAAATTTAAGAGGTACAAATTGTATTATATAAATTACAACACATGATGCATATCTTAAAGTAGTTAAAGAAATATAGTGGTATTTTGCCATAACCAAATAAAACGGATGAAACAACTTACAATAATAGCCCCTCATATTTGGTTAACTATTTGTAAATATAAGTAATAGTTTCAACTTTGGTCCTTCATCTTTACCTATATACTTGATAAGTTTATTTAATTTTTTATTTACTTCTATATCTTTAAATAAATTATGATTTAAAAAAAACAAATTTACTTTGACGACGTGCTTATTTTTGTCAACGTTTTGACATAAAAATTGTTCAATACTGAAATATTAATTAAAATTTACAAGTTATTAATGCATTAACGTACAACTCCTCTTATGATGAAAATAATAATATTAAGCACTAGTGTAATTTACTTCAAATTCTAATAACTACAAGTAGAATTGGTGCTTAAAAGTTAAACCGTCTTTACAAGCGCGCCGCACAGATTTTACAGGGCCACATTTACATCATCAACCGCCAAATTTAAACTTCCATTCAAGCACTTCATCCATTTCTACCGTGCCCTTTTCTCCCTATCTCTTATTCCAATTCTCCGTTGGTAATCACCGCCAAAATCTGGTACGTTAATTCCGTTTTAATGATTTTTTATGTTCATGCAATTGATGCACCGTATAACTTATGGATGGTTTATTAGAATTTTCTATTTTTCAAAACAAATCACTATTTTGTATGAAATCACACTTTGTTTCACTATTTGGTATGAAATCACACTTCATATAAATTCGATTTTAGTATTGCCGTTGATTGTCGTTTAGGGTTTAATATTTATGAAATCAAAGTTCAAATTTAAAACTTTAAAACTCTGTCGTTCTCCTGGTTACATATTTATGCTTAATCAGTTTGTGATAGGTACATAATTTGTTCGAAAAGATTTTCAATTTTGACTTTATTGTCAAAATCCATTTTTCTGTTGCTGATTCACAATCCCCTTTTAATTGATGTCAATCTGGACTTTATTTTGTCAAAATTGCATGTTGTGTTCTAATCGACATATATACATTATTTTGTCAAGATACTAGAAAATTAGGATATTTAAGATTAATGATATTGGAGAAGGAGAATTTTTTTGGTAAATTATATTATGTAGTTTTTCTTTTTTTGGTCCGCCCTGCTTTAGGGACTGAATTCCCCACTCTAGTCTTTTGCTTTAAAAGAAGACCGACAACAATCCAATCGCCAACACATGCACCCATATCCACCAAAAAATACCCAAACCACAAAGTGAATTGCTACTCAACCAATTAATTTTTCTCCTTTCAAATTCTCTCTTTACTAGTGCTCCTTAATAGCAACTTCACGGTCACCTTTTCGTTTGTAAGGTGAGAACAAAGCACGACAAAAGAAGCTAAAATCCCATCCAATGAAGGGTAGATCAACTCCTTTTTATCCAAGCAATAAACAACTTTTAGAATGATATCAAGTATATATAATAGCATAAACTATCATACAAATTTACATTTTGACTTTTTTACGAAACACAAATATTATTGCCTACTATTGTAATCTATATTTGAATGTATTAGCTAATAGAACCAAGTATATATGAGATTTCTAACCTAACATAAAAAAAAAAAAAACACACCGCTGCAACGCACGGGTAAAAATGCTAGTGTTTATATTATGTAGCACTAAATAGCCATTGTTCTACCGTTTGAAAATTGAATTTTATCTCATAAGGTTAAGACTAGCGTATAAAGAATGTCATGTCGTTTGAAAATTTGAATTTTATCCCGTATTGCTTCGTACTACCTAGTAGTATAAAACACGTCATATAAACTTATAGTACGGGTTGCATGAGTAAATGATGAATGGATTGTGGTCGTATAAAACAGCCAACAATTACAGACAAAAAGCTGACACTCATAGAACACATATGAGTTCGATTGGACCTTTAAATAGCCAATTGGGTGTCCTAATAGCCAAAGACTTATAAGGCTGTATGCTATGGTGAGGGGCATCGAAGCCCCTCCACGGTGCCACGTCAACGCCACGTCATCGCCTCGTAAAAAACGGGGCATCGAAGCCCGTCCCGCTATGGTTAATGCCCCTTGGGCGCTCCAATATATATATATATATATATGCATATATATATGTGTGTGTGAGAGAGAGAGAGAGAGAGGAGAGAGAGCCCCCTTTCCGCGCCCATCTTCACCGGAACCCCTTCCACACCCCCACCGACGGCGCCCCGCGGCGGTGTTCCGCGCCCACCGTACCCTCATCATCCCATCTACCGCACCCATAGCGTTAAGCCTAAATGTAGTCCATAAACTTTTAGTTTGCTTTATGATCCCCTTTAACCTTTTTTGCATCACATCATTGGTGTGTACATGGAAACTTTCTTAATAATCATTCACCAAACATATATTCATGTGTGCATGTTCTTTTAATCTAAAATTAGCATGTGGAAAACATATTAGTTGTGGTTTATTACAATAACATCATCAGATTAGATGTTAAGGTCGAGTTTAGACATCCTAGGTTCAATGTCCCATCATTGTTTCATGCGTAATATAAAGTTGTACTATGCGGTGAATTACAACACAATTTATTATAAGATAAAATTTTTGATACATGATAAGTCTTTATACTCGAATCGTTAAATACATACACAAGTAACGACAAGTCTATCTTTTAGATAGAAATTTACATATGCTAAGAATAAAAAAGATATAATTAATGTGTTTCATCGTCTCTTCAAGCCCTTATCAAGTTCAACCTTAACAAATCCAATTTGCCAAAAGCATATCAAGTTGATGACACGTCATCAGGGGCGAACGGGGATAAACAGGGATACTTCTTCGCTAGGTGGAACTTAGAAGTATCATTAGTCACCTTGTTTATATATGATTAATATTAAGTAATGCCACCTATTTGATTATTATATGTAAAAGATCGTTCACTTAAATAAAATATCATATGATTGGTAACTATACGTAATTATCATTATTGTCATAACTATGGTTTTTCCTTGGGTGTGTAAATACATAGCTAATTTAAGAGAATGAGTTAATCATCAGCGTCAGCAAATTTGTCTCTCTCGCTCTCTCGAATCGTGAGACTCTCCCACCTTAGCCATTCTAATCGTACACCCTAAATAAAAACTCGATCAACTTTAAGAATCATGTTGTCTTCCATCAACCCGTTCATAGGAATCACACGTACACATAGTTCATTATGGTACGTGCTTTCTTTTTTCATGCACAAAACTGATCAACAGTTTATATATAGTAATACTGACCGGTGTATCGAAATGTAATGATAAAATCCAATTTAAAGTTTAATAAAACAATAGTAATTAATCTTCTATACAAACATGAAACATTTAGAGTCTACATACAATAGGTATATTAATAGAGTCGGCAACAAGAGTGGTAGAAGTGTCATCTCATATGGAAATAGACATCCATGAATCAAAGTGTGTCTACATCACTTTTATTTGTTTATGTCAATTATTTAAGGGAGGGAGTATTTATCTAAATATTAATGTAGTTTTGACTTTAGGTTATTGGTCAATTACTTTTTATCATCTCCAACCATTATTCATCCAACCTTTAGCACACACATGAACGTGCTAAAAGTGGCCAAATAGTCTTCATACCCATTATAAACAATACCATTTTAAATACTTTTCATATTAATAAAGTCAAATTCCTTTTTGTTTAAAATAATAACAATACTCTTGTGATTAAAGTAAGGATAGGTACGTATGGAAGATGTCGGATTGCGGACAGTGACGGTTGAGAATGTTAGTGGTAATGATAGAGTTTAAAAAAACGATGTTTTGAACATACTTTTGTAAACAACTTCTTTTTCTAGTATTAAAAGATAAATATATGCAATTGGTTTCTTCGATTCATTGGTATAGAGGTGATGATTAAGATTTGGAATCTTAGGATTTTAAATTCGAAACCTGGCTAAGGGGGGTTTTCCTACAACAGTAGGTTTCCTCCTTGATGGTGCTTCTGCTGAGTCAGGGCTTGAAACGTCAAATCTCATTTCGATCAATTTCAGTTTCATCTCATTTCAATTTCAGAAGGCTCACCCGGGTATTGGGGTGGTTTGAAATATTGGTTGAAAAAATGAAAGCTATCTTCATCATTATAACTTAGTAAATATAAATTTGTTCTTTGCTAGTGTTGTTTCAAATATAAATTTTAACTTACTATATATAAGTTTGCTATTTGAAAAAAAGGTTAGTTTAAAAAAACAATCAAATGAACCAGCCAACACTACTTGATATAAAAAGGTTAGTTTCATGAAATTAACTTGCAGTTGAATGTCAAGCAAAGAAGGACAAACTAGTTAACTACTAATAGCATGTTTAGGATTTAGTTTGAAAAGTGCTTATTGGTTTTTTCAAAAAACCATTTTGAAAAAAGGCTTTGGAAACCTGGTTTTTAATCCTTTCAAAAAGCTAAAATAAAGAAGATTTTTGCGATTGACAAACACATTTTAACTCCAATAAGCCACTAAGAATTTTTCAAACTCAATCCCAAACATGCTTTAAATGTAAATGATACGAGGGGCGCGACCATTGCGGCATTTCGTCAAAGCAATTTGTAAATGAAAACTCTTTGACTTAAGGTGTAAATAATAACCTATCATCATTGTGGCACTTGGCGTAGTCAATTATTTATTTGGCATATGGCGTAGTCAGTTATTTATTAGGTATATATTTAATGTTTCATTAGTATACGAATGGTAAACCTTAACTAAGAAGTCCGCATTCTTACATTTGAACCGTTCATGTAAGAAAAGGGCTATAATCCTTAAGCCAAAAGTAGTGATTGCAGATTGTCTTCAAAGTTTGCTTTAGATTTTTACCATCTTTTATAATTTTGTAAATGACAACATATATGCATGCAATAGTATTCAATGCAATTGTTACAACCTACGTTACTCTTTGTTTTATTTTATGAATGCACAAGAAAATGCTTGCTACCCTACAACTTATAAATGAATGTCATGCATGGTGGCCTACGTTTTGATATCAAAGTTGGAGTCTTTTATTTATTATTGGTATTTAGTTCAAGTATTTCAGTTATGAATGAAAAGAACATTGGTGTATTGTACTATCTCTAAAAAATAATTTAAACCTAGTGTTTTAGTTGTATAGGATAAATGTGAACCGTTTAATGTATTTGTACCTAGTGTTTAATAGATATAATGAGTTAGAAACAAAGTCTGAGTAATCACTTACATATATAACAGCATTAAATTTGTGTATTACAATTAAAATAAAAGATACAGATGTTTATAGAAGTGACCGGCTATTCTAGCACCACCCACAATTTAATCTTACACCGGTTTCAAACAAACGTTTTAAAATACCTACAATGGCTTTTAGGATATATAAGACTGGCACCATCTAACGACACGTCTCAAATGGTCATTTCCTGCCCACGTCACACACTCCTTAACACAAGGGCTGATGTTAGCTTTCTTACAGTTACATACAACGACCGTTATAGTTGAAGCAAACAACCGTTTGCTTGTTTTTTTTTTACTACCATTTATAGGCGGTATAAATCTGTCTGACTTGATTATACAATCTCCTCTCGTATTATTTCAACTTCATCTAGTTCCAAAATACGCAAACCCGGAATGAGAGATATGAAGTATAAAAATCTTTGTCCACGCCTCTCCATGATATCCACTAACCATAAGTCCGTGATAACAGCCAAAGCCATTTGCCGGCAAACTTGTCCATGACAATATCACTTAATGAATAATAATCTCCTAATCTCTAATTCATTAGTATTTAAATGTGCAAACTTGAAGAATCTCACGGTTACGGTTTCACCTTCTCTCATATTTTTCTCTGAAATAAATCCCAGCTAGTGTTTTTCTTTGATTCATAATATTTTAACCATTGTGATAGCCACATCCATAACTCAATAGAGTGATCCGTGACAGTGTCACACTTTGTTTAAAAATCCATGATGGCCTAAAACGATGTTTAAAAACAAAATATTGTTGAAGGCCTTATAAAGTGGGGGGAAACCTAAACAGCTGTTGAGTTGTAATGTTGTTAATTTGAAGTAGAATTAATATGACCATTTTCAATATAAGAGGGGAACACTAGTGTGGGTAAAGTTTATGGGTAGTTTACTACATGATAAATCCACCCCTAACTATCTGGGTAGTTTGCCAAATTACAATCTATGGTAAAGGTTTACAGTGTGTTTATATGACCATTGGAGATTTTTAAAGAAATTAAAACACCCATTAATACTCAATTTATTACATATAAATACCACCAACTTTTCATCATCTTTATTCACTCAAACATTTCATCATTTTATCACTTAACCTTCACCATTTCTATTCACTCAAACCCCTAATGGCAAATTTCTCAAACGATGATCTCAGGATATTATCTAGAGGACGAAGACATATACTTGGCCACACGATCATCTAGAGGATGAGGTGAAGAAAATCGTTATAACCCGCAAACTAGAAATTGCGGAAAAATATAATTGGCCAAAGGATCATCTAGTTTAGATGTTCGTGTTTTAAATTTTTTGGTTTGATCGTCATATTTTATTTTTCCGGTTTTCAATTATGTAGTATTTTTAGTTTTAATGAAATTTTAATTTTAATTACATTTAATTGTTTTATTTATTTTCAAATTTTAACAAAAAATAAAAAAAGTTTTAGGGTACTTGTAGGTAGGTGTTTCCAGTTATTTTGAGGTTTGCGGATACTTAAGGGTAGAAATAAAATAACAGCGTATGATTGGCCGGTGCATGGGTAATACCATGAGTGCCCCTTCCCATGAGTTTGACGCTATGTGTAACATACAACCGTTCATATCTAATAAAGAATTTGCATTTATAGGAGGTCATCCATTCTGGTATTATCTTCACCCGAGGTACTGAGCACGTTTAACTCTTGAGTTAACAAATGATCACTAAAAACTTTTTATTGTAATTAAACCATCATTAGTCTGTTGCAACTTGCAAATTAGACAATTTAAATAATTTAAAAGTGGTTAAGGTTTACCCATAATAAACTATTGGGCTTGGGTTGACCACAGTTATTATTATTATTATTATTATTATTATTATTATTATTATTATAACTATTTATACCTGATAATAAGTAAATTTGAAATAGTTATTTTATGTTGTGGCATGCAGATCGAGGAATGTATATATTAAGCAGCAATGCCGATGTTAACATGGCGGTGCCACCGGCGGAGGGGTGGAGCAGTGGGTGGGGCCGGCCGGCCACTGTATTTGCATGTGCATGTGCATGTGCATGTGCATGTGCATGTGCATGTTTCTTGTATGGAAGTAATTTTGAACATCATAACAAAACACCCTAGCTCCTGTCTCTTTGTCTAGGGTAAAATTAGTTAACCTTATTTTTTAATTTTCATGTTATAAATTTGTTTCAAATATAATAATACTAGTAGAAAGTATCTTAAATAGTTTTCTGTTATTTTATATTTATATTTATGTTTATACAAAATGTCGATTTCAGAAGTATAAAATTTTAAGTTTATAGTAAGGGACAATTTCATAAAGTTTTAAAAGTGTTCTAATTAAGTTATTCAAGTTTTAAAAGTGTTTCAAGTAACTCATTCATCTTTCATATTTTATTAAATTAAAGGTTTTAACATATTTTTGAGCAATTTTCTTTTTTGTTTCACATAGAATATCTTTTTATCTTTTTTTTATATGTTGACTTTGAGTGGTGACATGAATTTTGTTTTTTATTTTTAGAATTTTAATATAACTAAAGTTTTTTTTATTTTTAAATTTAACTACATATATTGCAAATCCCCCCCATCTTATCCTCCGTTGATTTATTAACGCACAAAAAAATCAGTGATACTCGATTTGAAGATTGCACGAGTAACCTTATTGAAACATTTTTTAAACCTTTACTTTTCTATGACATTTTCCATTATAGTAATGCAGTAAACGACCAAATCCGGTGTATAACGATGGATTATGACTACTAAGAAAAGGAAGAGAGTATTGCCAACGTATCATATCAGTTGGTGTTTACCGAGTGATCACTGACGGAAAAACAGTTGCACCTGAAAAAACAAAAAAAAATTGTAAATTGAACTAAATATTCATAATCCATTGGTAACCAGACTGATTACCAACAAGACTTCTGCCCGTTAAGGGAACTGTTCGTTTTTGTTGTTTTAGAGGTAATAAAAGTGTGCTGATGGATACATTCTACTGGTATATTTGAGGATAAGATTTTCTATTGCTTCCCGACCTAAGGATCTCAATCTGTTGTCGGTGTGGGCTTGGTACCGACAGACAACCTGTAGGTATATTTGAGAAAAAGCTTTTGAATTGCACCTCTCGTTTAGACTTTTGAGTCATTCGTCGGGTGTGGGTCTAAACCGACGAGCTAATTGTCAGAATATGCCGATAAATTTTCAATAACTAGCAACAAAATATTTGGTAGCATCAGTCAGGTTTTTCAAGCCTAGAAATGACAACCTCCATATATTTCAAATACGACAAATCATTATTCGGGCATAATTTGTTGGAATTAAGAGTTTTTATGACGTATCATTGTTAGCGGGTTTATTGGAATTGGTTCGGTCGGTGTGGGTTGTGACCATGTGAAGCTAAAACAACTAATAATACAAGGTGTCCCATCAAAGACCAATAGTGTCAAATATAAAGTTGATACTAAGTTATTGTCAATATTCATTCATCCACTAAAAAACAACGTAAGTGAACAAAATACTAAGTTTGGCTTATTTGATACATGATACGATAATCAATACAATGATCATTATACAGTATCAAGATAACAAGCATCATGTTATTTTATTACATAAGTTTAATTTAATATTTTATATTTTTTATTTATTATTTTTGTTTTGTAATCTATTCCGACACTATTTGTTGCACAAGCCAAGTCCACATACCCAAAACACTATTATTTCCCATATAGACAACTTTTGTACGTTTTAGGTAATTATGATTGTGTGTGCCCAAGTTTTATAGAAATGAACGAATATTGACAATAACTGAACAAAGTTTGGCAGGCACTGTTCTGATCAATATATATGTGTAGCATACATAAATTACACTACAAAACAAGCAAATGAATATATAATACATTACAAAACAAAAGACTATTACCAATGTACAAATACATTGGTATAGGTACCACTGTAAGTGAAGGTCTATCGAATATTCGAATAACAAGATATGATGAAAGTTTAGCGACCGATAGTCTGATACAATGGAATCTTTAGCAACTAGTCGTCAACATGGATTGCATTTTTATTACCAACGATCACCGACAAAGTTTTAATGACAAATTTTAATTTTTTGAACATTACAATTAATCTAAGTATTTTACTACGATTCAGTATTGTTGACCATTGTTTGACCTATATTTCACTATGATAGACCAGGCATGGATCATCTAAATTAGTATGGACCGTTAATATCACGTCTTAGAAAGGCTTATAGTTACAAGCGTTATTAAAGAAAAAAAAATACTACAGTTTTTGTAACTATAGTTGATAAGTTAATGCTTTAAATACACATACTTAGATATCAAGAGACCAACAAACATATTTTTCAACTATATAGTCAATAAATCGAATAAAGCGTGACATAATTGTTGTCAATAAAAAACAAAAATAGTTAAAAGGGGAGAAGTCTACTTCGGGAAAGAAAAAGGCTAATTTGTGTGCGCCTTTAAAAAGATGAAGTGACATTATAGAAACATGCTCTAAATCTCTAAGGCTGAGGGGTGTGGAGCTTCAGCGGGGGCGCGAGAGCCCCTCCGCTCGCGCCCCCAGGCGCGAGCACCACACCACCGAGGCGCGAGAGGGGCGCGAGCGCGAAAAACAAGGCGGGCGCAAGCCTGCTAGCGGGAGGCATATGGCGTAAAGGGTCTTTGGGAGACGTGAAAGAGCCGTTGGACCATTTAATTGAGCCGTTGGGCTCATAATTTAATAAAAAAAAAAGTTTTTTCTTCCTATATATAACCAATTTCATATAAATCAATTACCACAACTTCAAAAAAAAACCCAAAATCAACCCATCTTCCCAATTTTTTTTTTAAAAATAATGTCGTCGTACTCGTCTGATTCCGACTCCTCTGAAGAGGATGATTTGCTTCTTCATGTAGGGGGAGTTTTGACCGCAACCGTGGTCAATCTCTTGCAAAATCAAGCCCATCAACCTCGACTCCCGAGGGTTAGAGCACCACCTCGTGATCGTGATCGATCGGGTGCTAACGATACTTTGATTAGGCATTATTTTAGCCCTCAACCGGTATATGCGGAGTCGGAGCTTCGACATGAGTTGGTTGAACATTTGTGGGCGAGGCGACCCGATGATCTTGTATTAGATTAGTGTTATTATTAAGTATTATTGTTTGTTTAATTTTTAGTATGTTTTTTTTGTAATTTGAATTTTAAAAAAAATGTGTGTTTTTTTTAATAATTTATGAGTTTTTTTAATAATACGTTTTTTGAATATATTTATAAAAAAATAAAAAAAAAATCCGCTGGAGCCCCTGCTCGCGCCCCTCCACACCAGGGCCAGGGGCTCCAGCGGGGGCTCCAACACCCATCTTATCCAGTTTCTCTCTCTGTCACACGTCACAATATTATTGGCTGGAGCCCCCACTCGCGCCCCCGTTAGAGCCCCCCACACCCCTCAGCCTAATAATGTCTTCTTTAACTATAAAAATATTAGAATATTCTTATTATAATTACACAAAGATAAAACTTAAATGCACTCATAAAATATTGAACGAAATGGTTGCCAATGAGCTATTTAGATATAAGCAAGCCAGGAGGTCTTACAAATTAGTCTGTTTTTTTTAAGAAACAGGTTGGCATCACTATTGAGCGTCAAATTAATGATAAATGGTTAAAATTTTGACTCGAGGTATGAATATACCTTATGAAGTGGCGTGCCCCTGAGTCCAAATTACTATCATCGTAAAAAAAATGATTCCTTGAATATACTAATATATTATTACTTGTTTATCAACTACTTGTTTAACTTGCATGTTTAAAAAAGAATTATTCGCTTCGAATTATTTTAAAACTAAAGGAATGCATTTTTGTTGGTAGTGAACAAAACATTGTTTTTAATGATACAAAACTAATTTTAAACTAATTATATATTCATAAGCAACTACACACACATATACACATAACACATGTTTATAACGATGTCATGGTGGTCAAGCGGTAATATAAGGGTGAGTAAAACTGAACTATAACCGAATTAATCATAATCGAATAAACCCAACTCTTTTGGTCTAGTGAATATGATTAACTGACAATTCAATAATGGTTACTATTAATGTGTTTATGTTATCTGACTTTAACATAAACCGAACTGAATCATGTGGTTAAGCAATCTTCTAAAACCGAAGCTTAGTTATGGTTATATTTAATCCCCTATAACTGAACCGAACCGACTTACACCCACCTAATTGTATGGTGCTGGCAGCCACAAAAGTGGTGTAAGTTTAAATTCTAACAATTGCAAAGTTAGGTGATATTTAAGCGTCCGAGTTTCGAAAGTCTGAAATTGAGTGTCCTTGAATTGTGCATGTCGTATCCTTCCCAATCCAAGACGACAAGGCGAAAAAAATAGTGGTTTAAACAAAATATACACAAGTGTATATTTAGTAAACGTAATTTCAGTTTTGTATATTCTCAAAATCAGTATATATTATCCATGTTAAACACGGAAATAGTTTTGATTAAAAAAAAGCCAAAATCAACAATACCATGATTAGTCATTATTCGGAAATAAACAGGAGAAGATTTTTGTCGGATTGTGTTTAGGTAGTGGAACAAAAGGAGGGTGGACCAAACCTAAATGTTTTTTATGTGGAGGGTTTTAACTTTTCTGTACTTTCATATATGGATTCAAATTACATGTTTTTCTCATGATTTGATCTTCAATGTCATGCCATTTTGATCAAAATGAGTTGCTAAAGAGTTAGCTAATGGAGCAAAGTTAATGGGGTGGCTTTCGGTCGGTTTTGAGTCAACTGATAAAAAACCATTTATCTTGTCTCAGTCACCAGGCTTTTGAGATTAGTCTGGATTGTTTGAACCTAAAACTGTGTAGAACCATATGAGATGTAACGGTAATAATGAGCTGATTCAATACTTGACAAACTCTTACGGTATTGTAAGAAATGGGCTGGCAATGCTCTTTGTTTAGAAACCCGGGTACTAAGAAGTTGAATAAAAAATAAAAAAAAGTAAACAAAAAAGGCAAAATAATTTGGTACGCATGAACAATAAAAGCATGATACCATAGAAGAATTGAAATGAAGAGCAGCATTATGTTTGTGAATAATACTTTATTTTTATTAATTAAACTGAAAACCATATCATTTAACGATAAAGCTAACCAACTAATGACAATGTCAGTACATCAATATTTACCATAATATTCAAACTAGAATCATAGAGTAAACAAACTTTGTAATTAACTTGATAAACCCAATCAACAAGATGAAGTTCGTTTATATCATATATGTATAAGTTGATTAAAACATTTAGACCAAGCGTAATGGTTAATGCTCTTTAACAGGCATTTTACTCCACATCATCACTATTTTTAGCCAAATGCATGAGTAATGAATAATGCCTACTCAAGACACCAAGGTTGTCTCTGAGAATCCATTAAATTTTGAGGCCAATAAACCCAATCAACAAGATGAAGTTCGATTTATATCATATATCATACTTAGACCATCTTGACAGGTAAATAGTAAAGAGAAGACTCAAACTTAAAAAAAGCATAGTGTGAACTACTAGTGGAGTTGCAGGGCTCATAATCAACAGATGAACAAGTTTCAAAAGGTCGAATTAAATGGCATACGGTCATTATTGGTGGTTTGACACAACTGTCACCCGAATTTCATTAACTAAGTCATTTAGTTTCAGAGGCACCAGGGTGATGATGGGAGGCTGGACGGTTATGTGGTTTTTACTAGTTGGATTCTTGAACTGAACGGGTTTTATCTCACTGCACTGTCATGCCTTCGGGCGAGTGTTCACGGGCGTTGGCCTTAAGTGAGGGTTTTTCCGAATTGAAAGACGAGTATAGATGCGGTGAATTTAACCAGTAACCATTAGAGGATCGTTAGCCGTTAAAAAAATAGTATCTTTTCCTTTCCCTAGAATGGTAATTAAATATTTAAAATAGTATCTAATGATATTAGCATTTGGTTCATCTGCCAGGTGATTATGCTCTTGAATGCACACGTTCAACCATATTTTTCTATTGCCATTTGTAGAAACCCTAAACTTTTCATCATAAAAGCTAGCCATAAATGTATAAAAATCCAAATAAAATTAGGACCACATTAAGTTCACTCCTTTGAAGGGTAACCATCTCTTTTAATAAGGGTGGGGGTACCCTTAAACTCCATTTGTGTTACACATACACACACTTTTTGGTCCCCAGGTTGTGGTGGTGAATGGTGATCGGTCGATGGGTGGTTGCCGTCGGGCGGTGTTAGCCACCTATTGTTACTACGTGTTAATGGGAAGATGATGATGAATCACACATACATTCAAGAGCTATGGAAACATGAAAATGGAATGAAACTTGAAATATTAATCGGTTTCTGATTATTTAGTGGTACGGGTGTAAACAAGCCGAGCCCAAGCTCGAGCTTTGATCATTCTAACTTACGAGAGCTTGAACTCGACTCGTGAGTTGTTTTTTCAAGCTCATGCTCGACTTGTTTATTATTTATTACTTAAGTTATATATGTTTTTAATTATACATATATGAAAAAATAATAAGGAACATTAAACGAGTCTATGCTCAGCTCAATCTCATGTAGTACCTTAAAGGAGCCAAAACGCGGGTTGAGCTCAATTGTGTAGTACGAAATTAATACATATGGTTCCAAATAGGTTAAAATTCACAATGCTCATTAAACTTGACGAGCCTGAACGAGCTTACCATAAATGGCTCGAGCTCGATGTAAACGAGCAGACTCGAGCCTGGCTCGTTCTGACTTATGAGAGATCGAGCTCGGCTTGTTTCGAGCTATTTTTTTAAAAGTTGAGCTTGGCCCGTGATTTATGTTTTGGTGACTCTGTATTATTTGTTAATTAATTTGCATACGTTTTTAATTATTTTTATATATTTTTTTGAGAAAAATCTTTAACGAGCCTAAGCTCGGCTCGATCTCGTGTAGTGTCTTAAATGAGCCAAAGTTCAGCTCGAAGTCAGTCATGCAGTGTAAAATTAATACATAGAAGTCCAAAATAGATAAAACTTAAAAAAAATCAGAAGGTTTGTTAAGGCTCAACAGGCCTAAACGAGCTTTCCATACGAAGCTCGATGACTGCACGAGCTTTATATGAGGCTCGTCTCGGTTTGAGCTTGCGAGCAACTCTGCTCGTTTTTAGCTTCTATCAATTTGAACTTAAGTATCCCACGAACGACTCCTCGTTGGCCGTTGGCACCACCAATTTAGTAGTGTGGATATTTAGAATATAAGTAAATTTAACATGACAAATTCATGGCAAAGTGCCAAATGTGTACGTCTAAATCAGTAGTAATTAAATACACGTGTCTGATGCTGCACAGATTCTCGAATCAATTTGGAATCTCGAATAGGTTAAAAACTGAATAAAAACATGATTATACTTATGTTCTTTAACAAAAGTACAAACACAAGCCTCGAAACTCATTTTATTCGTTTCGTAGGTGGTGGTGTTATTCATTTGTTACTGAACCTAAGGTTTGTATATCTTGTAAATGAAATGAAATGATATGGATATGAGTTAATTAACATAGGACCGTCATTTTTACCTGAAACCTAACCCGGAAAAACACGTATCCGGACTGAAGAAATTTGGGTTGGTTTTCGGGTCCGATTAATGGGTTTTGAGTCAACCTGAAAAACACGAATAAACTTTTAGTTTTAAAACCAGATATATTTTAATGTATAATATGCTAAGTCTTAGTCACTAAAGTTATCAGAAACTGGACCTAACTGACTGTTGTCATTCTACCTATTATGGATCGATTGTTTATTGTTAATTCATGTTTTCGTTTATGACTAATAGCAACCATAATTAAACAACTCAATCAAGTCTTGTTGAAAACGATTATGGTTGAAGTTTGTTTTACTCTTCTTTTGAATTGTTTTATCAGGTTATGTTGAGTTGTTGGATTATTATTTGGTTATAATTACATTACGAGCAAAAAAGAATATGTTGTCTTAATTTATAGTTATTTTTCTATGATACTTGAAACCCGATTAACCCAACCTGAATTACCCCGAATCCAAAAAATCCGTGAGAGATTTGGGTTAGGTTTCGGGTCAAGATTTAAAACTTTGAAACCCGAAAAGCTCGACCTAAAAAATCCGTAACCCAAAAAACACCTATAAATCAACATAATCTTGTGACCTGACTGACGCATCCAAAAAGAAACCCACAACTAAGATAAAACCCACCGATTCAACCCAGAACAAATTGCTCTCATAAGAAAAGTCATGGTGCCACGACTCGGACAATTGACCTTTGGTATTCAATTAGCCATTCTAATTTGTAGGTTGACTTAATTATGTCAAAATGTTATTTTATAATTTTGTTACGGCAAATGAATAAAAAATGTTTTCATTAATTTCATTTACTAAAACATATTAGCCGAGATGTCTAATCCATGAGCGGCATCCCATAAAATATGATCGTCATTAAAATAATATAAGGTAATAGCAGTATCATCACTACTTTTATTTTCTAATCTCTTTATTTATTTATCTATATATATTTCTTTTGTATTCATAGTTATTGATTTTTATTCTTTGTAGTAAACACTACTTTTTAAAATAATATGTACAGGGTATTGGTTTATAACAATATAGCATATATTCATATTTTCCTTTTTGGATTTTACTTTTATTTAAATTGTTTTGTTTTTGAACCGCGTTTAGAATTACCATCAACACCCAAGTATGCCATTCTCAGACGGGATATCAACTATCGATACTGATTTTAATGTTTTAAGTCTAACTCATCCAGGAAAACCATCAATGAAAGACCCAAACTTTTTGAAAAAACTCTATTAATTTATGTTTTAAACCTGAAAACATAAGATCTCAAGTTTTCACAATGTTATTAAAATAGAATACCAACTAATTTAGTTTTAATATTCTAGCTTACACATTTGAGTTTATGGGTGAATTA
Organism: Bidens hawaiensis; assembly: GCF_021521415.1. Lineage (NCBI taxonomy): Eukaryota > Viridiplantae > Streptophyta > Magnoliopsida > Asterales > Asteraceae > Bidens > Bidens hawaiensis. The sequence goes on along the minus strand of NW_027498237.1, from coordinate 77,259 downwards.
TAATCCGATTCCCGATTAAATTCCTTCTTGTGATCGACAATTAAAAGGTCAACTTTATAATTAATGTCACGTGTGAAACCCCTTGGTTTATGCTTAATAAAATATTGGATTAGTGTTTTTTTATATTTCAAGAAATAAATATAATAAAACCCAGATTATTTTAACGCAAATGGATGAAATATTTTTTGGTGGCAAGGTAAGTTTCTTTTGAAACCAAACGGTTGACTTTTTAAGTTTTAACAATCATGTTTTACCAACAATGATTTTGATAGTATTAGTATATATATATATATATATATATATATATATATATATATAATATTTTGTCTTTTGACCGACTCTTAAATTGCAAAAATGCTTTATGTTGTATTTGCACAACATCAGTATTGATATGAAAGTCATTTGTACAAATTCATGGTTAACATTTTTCTTGTATCTATTAGTGGTTATGTTATATGCGCATTAGACCGTTCGCAGTCAAGGCGGCATGAGGTGTTTTAAGCCAAAACGTCGGGGCACACCGCCCCCCTCGAAATTTTGGGTTAATATTTTTGGTGAAGTGTTTTGTACATAACGTTAGGATGTCACGAACTTTGAGGGTTTTGTGTGAGAGGGGGAGGAGAGAGATGCGTTTTGAAGGCGTTTTCCCACTACACCTACTTTTTGCAAAATTCCTAAAAACTGACTAGGCGTCACGTGACGCAAAACGTTCCACCTCTAGGTATGTATTGTATCATCTTAGATGATACTATAGTTTCATGGTCCTCAATGCACCAACATATTGGTGTCGTAGATATAACAGCCGAAACAAATTGCCTATCTCCTTCTTGAGCTATATGTTCTCCCACATACAAAGCTACATTCATTTTCTATGATAATGTACGTGTTCATCTTTCGAGCACATAGTTCATCATCAACACACTAACACGTAGAAATTGTCATACACTTTGTTTGTGACAAGCTACATATCGGATCTATAAGAGTAAGAGTTCTATACATCCCTAGCAACTTTTAATATGCTCAATCGTTTCAAGTCCCGCTTCGCATTCGTCCTTCTACTGCTTAGACTGATGAGGATTATTATACTTCAAATATTTAATGTATATTTGTTTTAATATATTGTATGTCTTCTGGTGGAAAAATTAGTCAAGGTTATAATAGAAGGGCAATAGGGCATAGTGATCACATAATGTAACTGAAATGAATATTCTTTCAAAAGTGTAAATGACAATAATTATATAATAAGCATATACTTTTGGTAAAGGGTTGCTATGATTTATCTTTTGAAATGAATGATTTGTCGTCTCTAATAGACAAACTTGCATGACTTCCACCTAGTTCTTTTTAACAAAAGGTGATACATCCAAATCAAACTTCTCCACTTTCTTTAGTAGTAGCTCTCCCTCACTCTATCACCCTAATATATATATATATATATAGACACATATATATGAACTAATTTGTTTAAAATTATAAGAAACGTATACCCATGTGTACATATGTTTTAACTGAATGTGATATTGATATATAAACGGTTATGTACATTCTTGAACATATATATTTAGTCGTTTTAAAATGTTTATGTACGTTCTAGTAAATTGTCTTGTGACTCTTATCATGGTCTAAATTAGTGTTTATTTCTCCTAACAACTTTATTTTAACCTCTGATTTATGGAAGTGTGTATTTTGGTCATTTATTATTTAGTGATTTTTTGGTTAGATAAATGAATGATGGTAGGTGGAGTTGGTTATTAATTCTATAACTTTTTTTAACAAGTTTAATAAATTCACCTTATTAAAGTCTTTAAGTTTGTAAAATACATAAATATTACAATAGTTTAAAATGTACTTTAGCATTACTATCTCTACAACTAATATGTTAGCCCACCATTCACTCAAATTAAAATCGCAACCTATATGTTTAACGAATTAAATTATTTAATTGCAATAAATATAAGTTGTTATAGAGTTTGGCGTTTAGCCGTTTAGTTTGTATAGAGAATTAATATCATCTTTTTGTAATTTATTGAGCTAGCTCAACCTGTGGCTATAACTTGAGTACAACTGTTTCGTAACAACAAATGAGTATGTGATAATATTATTTATTTAAAAGATAAAGCAATAATTAACATTGGTCATGATATGATTAACAAGACCATTGAATCCAAACACGATACGTCATTTTTTCTCAACGCTAATATAGATGAGTTTCATCAGCAGCTTGTATAGTTACGCGACATGACACGTTTAATACGGTTAAACTTGGCTAATTTAATAGCTTAGAGTGACATGACACTTACAAGTTACAATGTGATTAAATATAAGGACTTTAATTAATATTTCCTTGTCAAATCACGTCATGCAACTATGCAAATGAAGGTGAAAGTTTAACTCAAGTTTTGGCAAAATTTATTTATTTTATTAATATAACCTTTTATACAAGAGAATATACAAAGTATGATCCTTGTTTATTGTTCTTGATATTTTTCTCTCTCATATACAAATTGTAGTTGAAATATAATATCACATATGTTGATTGTTGACAAAGACAATAAATAATGAATTTATGAATTGGTTATTTACTGTCTTTTTATCAATAGAAATTTAATACACAAGTATTGTGTCAGAACAATTAAAAAGATATATAAACTATAATAGTAAGGGCTGTTTGATAATCTTGTTTAAAATAATTAAGAGGTCTGACTGATTAAGCATTAACATCTGAATTATTAAACATATATATTTCTAAAACTTAACCATTAAAAATGTCTTTTTTTGATTATTAATAGTATCTGATACTACTTTTTTTTTATGTAATATACAATGAATGTGAACAAAATATAACCCCTCTTAAAAAGTTAAAAAGAGAGTCTGTCACAGCTATGTCCCAATAAAAGGTTTGATTATTTCCTATTCCTTAAAAGAGAACAAAATCAGTCTTTGTGTGGATGGTTCCTAAAAGAAATTATTTCTTTGTGAAAAATAAATAGAATAAAAGAATAAAACAAAGGTTGGAATTGGATATTGATGTTTCTAAATTTAGGAATATGGAATCATGGACCATGTTCATCTAAAAGAAATAAAAATCCATTGAAGCATAAAATCTCACCTTTGAATCAAATATTTCAAAAATATGTCACTTAATTTTTTTATTTTTTTTTCTATTTATTTTACAATTGTTTAAAATGTAAAAATGGGAACTTGAAACTACTTAATGTAAAAGTATTATATGGAAATAAAATAAAACAAAACAAAATCCCATAAATTATAAGGGAAAATGATATTAAAACACACCAACAATATTATTATTATTATTATTATTATTAATGTTGCCATAACAAGGTATCAAATAAAAACCCGCCGGAAGTACACGGTGGCTCGTCGCCGAAATACTCCGGCCACGGCGGAGATGAGTAGCAGTCCCAAACTGAGTCAACAAACACAAAAGCCTCACTTGACTCGGCCGAGTCATAACTCGGACCCAAACTAGGCAATTTTAATATTTCGTGACATTTTTCAAATGATGACGTGGATGTCAACGTGGACACTGCGGAGTACGAGGAACATGATGACGTGGAGGGTGTTGATGGTGGTGTTGTTAATGTTGTGGTGGTGATGGTGGTGTTCAGGCTGAGGTGGTCCATTGCGGCTGCTTTAGTGGCGGCGGCTTGAATGTGACGTGGCGTGCATGTTTCGGGTTGGGGTAAAACATCGGCGAGCTCGGGGAAATTAAGGATCGCGGACTTTCCTTTAATGGCAAGTGCCGCGACGTCGTGTGCACGTGCGGCCATTTCCGGGTTGGAAAATGTGCCGAGCCAGATCCGAGACTTTTTTTTGGGTTCTCGGATCTCGGATACCCATTTGCCCCATGCCCGCATTCGAACCCCTCTATAAACCGGGTGCTTAGAGTTGTTTGCTTTGTTACATTCCTCGTTATCCGTGTCCTCTCTGACCCTCTTTTTCACCTTTTTAGAATTCACTGGGTACGGTTGTTGTTGTTCAGTCAACTCTGGCTTTTTGACCAATGAGTTAGATAATGCAGTGGTGGTTGACTCCGCCATTGCGTGGCTACTAACTTCTAACCGATAAATCTTGAAGCGTGTGATCCGACCTGACCCGAACCGAGGTGTAAACAACCTTGAGAGAAATAGAGGGGGGGGGGGGGGGTGTTGTGATGAAATATAAATGCAACCACACACTTTGCAAGTGTTTGGTGTGAGAGGAGTTTATATATAGTGCAAGATAGATATATGCGTGTATAGACGTAGAGAGAGAAGGTGTGAAGGGTACCCATAAATTTTTATTTTTTTTATTGTTATAAAAATAATAATATAGGGGTGACACAAAATTATTTAATAGGAAAGAGAAGTAGTACCTCCTTTTTTAAGTAGGTGGTATTTGCTTGCAAGTACTGAAATCATTTAATAGTATGCCATTCTAGATGAATAATATAATGTATCATTCATATATTATGTAACCAATATTCAAGATTTAAGTGGTCATAAATCTTAATAATATATAAACTAATTTTTTTTTATTTACTTTGCTTGATGGGTCAAATATTTTAACCATTGAACCAAAATGGTATTTTTAACCCTTTTAAATCTAATATGGAATTACTATTCAAAGTCGGACGATTAAAATACAATGACAGATAACCAGACAAACTCTGATTAACGTAGTTTTATTACAAGGATTAGACTTCTTTTATTGGAGCTTAGTTGGATTTTTTTTATATATTCTTTTTTATGTTTTGGTAGTTTAGAAAAAATGAAATTGTTTATAGATGGTCAACCAGTTTTTAATTATTTGTGGCTAGTTTGCTTTTTGGTGAAGCCCCCTGGTCAAACAAACAAATTTAAAGCTTAAAATATTTCGAATATATTTTTTTTCTTACTTATATCTAACAAATAATTTGATTTTTATTTAACAACTTATAATATTTATTATTTTTTTAAAAAAAATCAAATACATTATTTTGAAGAACTTGGCTCTTGAATAATTTTATATAGGAATACTAAAAAAAACTAAACAAAAAAATGTATTTAGATTTTCATAGAAAGTTAAATCTTACACATAAAAAACATGTTCTTTCTAGGCTAAATTAATTGTGTTGCATCATGCTACGATCCCCGTTCTAAGTATGATCATATAGCAAATTCTTTTTTCGTATGAAACACGTTGGACTCTTGTAGTTACAACTTCGTAAACTCCAAAAAAAGGGAACAATATGCCTATGCGCAACCATTCCTCACATTGTCGGATTAACATTGGTTTGTATTTTAGTTGCCCAATCAATCGAGTTCCTAACATAAATGTTCCTTTTTCTTATTCGGGGTTTTACTTAATTATTTAGCCATTAAAATAAGTTTAAAAAATATGAACTTCTAATTCACTACTATAATTATTCTAAATAATGATGATAGTTAGTTAAACATATATTATAAATAATGATCATAGTTAGTTAAACATACAAAACATTTCACTATGTTAGTTTTGTCATGTTATAAAAACATTGCAAATTTTAACATTTTGTTAAACATGATCCTTAGTAAAGATTAATTATTTTAAACATCATATTTTGTTTATTATTGTTTTAAGTTACATATTTTAATTTAATTTCTTAATTTAAGTTGAAATAGAACTTCATCATGAGCATATGTGAATCCAAGTCTATGAATGTAACATTAACACACATTTTCTCTTGGACCAAGCTAGCTCGATAAGCATAACTAAATAAACGAAAACAAACTTTAACTCTTTTTAATAAAGATTAACATCTTCACGAGTTAAATAAGGATTAATGTCCTTTATCTTCTAAATAAGTCGACTAAGCTAAATTCGAAAACATTTAAATTTCCCTCTAAAATTTCAAAAAAAGTTTTAAGTTCCTCACAATATGGTGATGATTGGGATCTCAAGGCATAAAGAATGGTGATGTATGGGACATTGAATTAAAATTAGGGTTAACACCGACCATGCTTGGCATGTAAATTGGGTTGGCATACCCCATTCATCTACAAGGAACCTTCAAGAGTACCATCCAAAGATAATATAAACTAGCTCTATATATGTGCCAAATTTATGAGTTATGTTCTTCAATATTTTATTAATATAAAATAGATGCTTCATTTATATATTTGTATGTGCTTGCATGTGTGACTTCCCATTTTTATATGTTTCCTATGTTGAATATTTATGACCTTTCCATGACTTTCCTTACAAAATACCATATTTATTTTTTTATGAGTTTAAATAATTAAAAAATAATCGTACTAATAACCGGATTGGATCGCGAACCAGAACATTAGTTAGGCCAGACGTTAAAAAATTATTTGTTTCTTTTTCAATTTCTTTACTCATAAAAGGCCATTTTAATGTTCATTACAAGCTTTCACATTTGTTGCATTGCTAATTCACACTTAACAGAAAATAGAATAGCTTCATATTTGTTTTATAGTAGTTATTTATGTATATTTTCAATTTAAAATTATTTATAATGTTATCCTGCACTTTAGATATGCGATGTTCGGTTTGATGAAAAGTACCATGATAAAAAACATTGTTTAAAAGTGAAATAAAAACTAGCTGAATTTGAAACTTGTTTCTTATTGTAATTCTTCTAGTTAATTTAAACGATTAAACATTAAAAAGGAATAAAAATGAATGTGGTTTACTACTTTTTTATTTTTTTCTGCAATAAACTAGTCTCATTCTTCCAATGGTGCATTTTTAAATTTAAATTTATTAAAACAGTATATCTTATAATAAATTAAAAGATGATAATAAAATTCAAAATGTTCTCTATTTTGGTTAAATATCTGACAATATTCACGTTGCAACATAGAAACTACCATTTATTACTAGGTTTCCATTAAAGAGCCTATTTGTATCTATTATATCTTGCCATCCAATTTTATATACTTTTTACGAACATCAATATGCTATGTATTGTTTAATTAATTATTTTTTATAACTTGCATAACTTCTTAATTATAGCTCGTCACGTTTATATTAGCCTAATGCATTTATACACATTTAACTAATTCAGTTAGATATAAAACCATTGTTTATATGAATGTGAATCTTTAGGCGTTATTAGACATTTATACATCTTATCAGATTTTGGTTCACTTATATTGGTTCTTAGTGACAGGTATGGAAATTAATTTTATCGACGTCATTATGTTTTATTTGGATATTCGAAAAAAAATTGAACAGTCAGGTTGGTTGCTTGAGATTAGCCATAACTAAACCAAATTCTAATAATAGTGTACATTTTTTGGAGTTTTGGATAACAATCACACAACAGACGTCGTTATGCTTTAATATATGGATATTAAAAAAAAATGAACAGTCAAGTTGGTTGCTCGAGATTAACCCTAACCTACCTAAATTTTAATAACAGTGTACATTTTTGAAGTTTTGGATAGCAATCATACAACAATACCCTTATAAAATTGTCGCGCAATAAAATTGATCACTTGGGAGAGATACCGATGTCACCTAACCAGCGCATTTGAAAGAGAAAAAAAGAAAAAAAAAAACTGACCCAGATTAATCAAAATTAACATGCAACTATGTCTTAAACCCTAAACCCAGTTTAGGCTCGCGAGCTCGAGCTTGATAAGTAAAGCTCGGGCTCGGGCTCGTTTATTATACGAGCTTACTTTTAGGCTCGGGCTCGATTAATACATACACAAAGCCTTAACAGTTACATAAAAACTCTATTGTTCCAAACAGAATGAAGAATCATATGAAACAAATCAAATTTCACAGGCTTTTTATTCCAAACAAAATGCTTTTGCACCATCTTCACTCTCTTCTGCATTTCCAAATACTTCTCATCTGGTATCGCTCTAAGAATCCGACCCAAATTCACCACATCTTTCTCCAAAATGAAAACCGAAAACGCCTTCCAATTCAAAACTTCAAAAAAAGGCGGGACATAGTTATCCGAAATTATAACCGGAACACATTCGTAGTATATCGACTCCACAACTCTCGGGCTGTATACTTCATGCCCACGTGGACAAATACAGTATTTACTACTTTTCATATACATTCGGTATTTAGCTTTACTTTTAATATCACGGGCCATTGGCCCGAGTATTTTAATGTCGGGTTCTTAATCTTGCCAATGTTGAAGTAAGATCGGTCTCAAGTTTCCGTGCATACCGCCTGCAAAAAATGCCAAAATGGGTCTTTTTGAAGGCAAGTTTCCACCAAGATCTTTAACCGGGTATTCTGCACTACGGATGTATGTAGCCGGAAGAGTTGTGTCTTTGCCTATTTTGAACCCGGTAGCAATATTCGAGTTGCAAAGAGATCGAATGCAATTTCCCATATGATCTTTTGTTAGCTTCATCGCCTAGAAAAAATAAATCAACGGTCTTGAAAACTGTTCGGTTTTGCCATTTGGGGTGTGCATGGGTTGGTTTTGGGCTTAAACTGAACAAAAAAGGAGAATTTGGCTCCTAGGTTTTGAAACCTTTCTTTTTTTTTTTGGCATTTGGGCTTGAAGATTTTGGACTGAAAAATGGCCCAAAGTATTGAGTTTGGGCCAAAAACTTTGAGCCAAAAGTTTTGTTTTCTATAACTTAATGATTAATGATTAGCTGATTATTACATATTCGGGCCTAAAATTTTTGGGCTACACTTTTTATTATTATTATTATTATTATTATTATTATTATTTTATAAATTACAAAACCAAAATTATAATCCATAAACTCAATAAAAAAAGTTGGCTTTTTTGGTTTTTATTGGTTCGGTTATATAAGTCAGTTCAGTTTTCAGTACACGCAAAACCGAAACAGAAATTCAGTTTTTGAAAAAAACAAAAAACCAAACCGTCAGTTTGGTTAAAGTTGGTTATTTCATTTACAGGTCAGTTATTCCAGTTTCATGCACACTCCTAGTATATATTGTATGTATATGCATATATACGAAAAACAAACATACCCAATCGTGACACGCAACAAGGAAATGATCAGTCCCATTATTCCTATTCCAAAAAGGATATTTTGCAGCAATCAAACTCGTGTAATTCTTTAAACGTTCTTCTAAACCTTTGTGGGACTCGAGAGTTCGCTCTTGAGATGTTATTCTTAGCTTTAGTGAACTAAACGGTAGATAGAACAAATGCGCCTTTTTAGGATCGCTTACAACAAAGTTTCTGTTTTGCTCCATTAGTTTCATGAACCATCCTTCGGAAGCATATATTCCCCTTAGTTTTGGATCATGAAAAACCGGCTTTTTACCTTCTTTGTAGATGTAAACTTTTAAAGTATTTTCCATCAATTTGTAACTCCTGTTAAGATATAGAGATTACAGAGTGTCAATCGTGTCAGGTTGACGGGTTGAATTGTTCAACACGAACACAACTTGTATTATTATTATTATTATTATTATTATTATTATTATTATTATTATTATTATTATTATTATTTTGTGTCAAGACATCAACTTTAACCTGTACACACTTAAAATTGTGTAACATGAACACAACTTGTTTAGCCCGTTTATCTAAGCGTGTCAAACGGGTTGGCTTGTGATAACCAAGTTGTAAACTTGCTAATCGGGTTGGTGGGCTGTAAAAATATGGGTCATAAACGGGTTAGTATATCGATATTTTTTAACTAAACAGGTTGGTGGTCGACCTGTTTAACAAACAAGTTAAACAGGCCAACCCGAACACACCTGTTTAACCCATTTATTTAAATGTAACAGGTTGGTAGGTAATAATCAAGTTGTAAACTTGTTATTCGGGTTGGAGGGTTGTAAAAAAATAGACAGACGTGTCATAAACGAGTTAGTGCATTGACCTGTTTAACTAAACGGGCCAGCCCAAACATGATCTGGTTATTAACGGGTTAGACATGGAAACGCAAAACCTGATTGTTTTCATGTCGTGTTGGAAATTGCCACCCCTAGTTTTTAGTGTTTGGATACAGTGATTCTGATTATTTCGGGTCACATAATAAGAAACTGATTATTGAGAATACTCGCATCCAAATGCCCCTAAATAAATATTTCACCTTAAAGACCGGGAAAGATTGTGATAAAGAGAACCATCAAGCCCGTCAGAGTTCCCTAACGTTGGCCCACTCTCAATCTTCATCCGTGCACGGTTAAGTTCCCGGTCACGAGCAGATAACAACTTATTTTTCTAAAATATGCAAAACAAAAAAATAAATTAGTACAAACTCAAAACCAATAATTCCTAAAATAGAAAATCATGACAATGAGAAAGTCCCTACACCGAAACGAGCAGCAACTGTTGACTCAAGAACCGAAACTACGTAAGAAAACCGTGATACAGTTTGACCCGAATCATTTTGTTTCATTGCAGTTTGTGAGATCAAAGTTCCTTGATTACATTCATACCGTTTGCACCCTTCTTTTGACACATTTACCGACAATGTTTTCAGAACCGGACCAGACTCATTACCATCGTTATTATAAATATCCGCTTCGTTGACCAAAATACCCTTGGTGACAGGTGGTGACATCAAAGTGTGACTCTTATAAGAAAGCTGAGTTGCAGCTTGACCAAGTTGACCCGTTTGACCCGAATCATTTTGCTTCATTACAACTTGTGACATCAAAGATCCATTACTACAAATCATACCCTTTACACCCTTCTTCTTCTTCTTTTGACACATTTACCGACAATGTTTTCAGAACCGGACCAGACTCATTACCGCCGATATTATAAATATCCGCTTCGTTGACCAAAATACCCTTGCTGACTGGTGCTGGCATCAAAGTGTTACTCTTATAAGAAAGCTGAGTTGCAGCTTGACCGAGTTGACCCGAATCATTTTGACCCTTCAGAACCGTACCGAACCCGTTATAAATGACCGTTTCGTTGACCAAAATACCCTTGGTGACTGGTGGTGACATCAAAGCGTAATTCTTATCAGAAAACCGTGTTGCAGCTTGACCGGGCTGACCGAGTTGACCCGAATCATTTTGACCCTTCAGAACTGAACCGGGCCCGTTATAAATGACCGTTTCGTTGACCAAAATACCCTCGGTGACAAGTGGCATGCTCAAAGTATAACTCTTGTAAGGGAAAGTGATTAACTGCGATATTATAATGATAACAGCTACAAGACTTATGATTAACACTAAAAGCTTCAAGATTTGCAGCCTGCATAACATTTGCAACAGTCTTTTGGTTTCCATGGTTTGGGAAGTTGACTAAATATGCAGTTGACTAAATATGGAGTTGACTAAAACTAAAACTAAAACCCTGAGTTCAAATTCATGGGTCAATGTTTTTCAAATTGAAGCTAAAGATTAATATATGATATGAGTGACAGTGAAATTAATTAACTACTGAATCAAGCAACTGAAATCTTACCAGATTTGATGGATGGATGTGAGTCAATAATAATTTGTTTAAATAATTAAAGAAATAGGCATGAATAAAGATATAATGATTCTAATTTCACGATGCGTATATTGTGGGAGAAAATAATGTTTAATAAACTAACTTTTTGGCATGGATAAATTGGATGATAATAGATGTGACATTTAGTTTCATTAATTTATTTTTATATAGTTTTGTAATATGATAAATTCATGTAATTTTATCTATGTTTTGATGAAAATTTAATAATTCAAGCATGTATTTGAAACAAACTAAAAATAAATTAAAAGTATTAAAAAAGTCTTTTCACAGAAAAGAAAAAAGTAACTTTGAAAGTGTCATTAGATCAATGTGTTTTAACTTTTAAGAGATCCAAATTTTCGATTTTTGAGTTTATGAAAACGATTCGTTTTGGTTTAGCTATAGTTTAGTTTCAATTTTTGTCATTCGGTTTAAAATTTTTGGGAAATTTTTTTGGAAAAAGTAATGAATTTGGGCATGTTTTTTAAGTTAATAGCTAATTGTTTTTTTATACATTTAAGCTAAAAACTTGTGCTAAATATATATTAAATTATTGTAATCACTTAAAATTTTTTAAAAAATATATGAAAATCAATAAGTTTGGTTCAATTGGGTTTTTTTTTCGGTTTTAGTTGCACGTATAACGAAATCAAATTCGTTTACATAAATATAAAATCAAACAGTTGACTTTTGTTTCAGTTTGCTTATTTTACTATATTGGTTTTTAGTCTCGGATTGTTTTTTTGTTTTTGGTTTTATGTCCACCCCCAATGTTAAATATTGGTAACAACTGACATTTGTTTTAGTTATTCATCTTGGACAAAATAGTGTCTTAAATTTGTGACAAATGATAAGGACCTTTCAATTTCCATGTCATTAATCGTTTCACATCAATCTCCATCAATTATTAAGGTAAAAACTTATTATTTCCCACTTGGGTTTTAACAGTTTATCAATTCTGAGTACTGGGTCAGTCTCAATTTTCAAACTTTCTATTGTTTTTTCCAATCTTTACTAGTTTCTTGATGATGGGTTTGATGAAATATTGGCTAACATTTATGGGTTATTTAGTTCTTTAGATTACTTGGGTTCCTGTGGATTTTTTGTGAAATTAGTTTGAACAATGTAGCATTTGCATATCCAATTTGAATGTGATCTGATGTTATATGTTATATGTGTTATTTATTTTTTTATCCTTTTGTTTTGTAATGATGATATTCAAGATAGGGTTTAAACTAGGAGCATATCATGTTTCTTTGGCAATGTAGATCATCGTACTCAATAAATCCCACCAATAACAAATCTATGGTAGAGTGTGACAAGGGTTAAATGTTAACAACTTCATCTCTATTGTGTAGGAACAGAGAGGTTGCATCTAGGGGTGTTCATCGAATCAGATAACGGGTTATTCGGTTCAGATTTGAAAATTTTGGAACCCTATCTGAAATCCGATCCGATCCGAATTAGGGACATTCCTATTTGATCCGAATCCGATCCAAATTGAATTCGGATAGACTCGGATAATCTGAGATTATCCGAACAATCCGAAATAACCTATTTAACAAACATACAAACAAAATACTAACTAAATAAGCATACAAATTAAAATACCACAAAGAAAATAGAGGACCAAAGTCTAAATCCATCACAATTCAGAAAATAAAAACAGTACATGAACATAGGTCAAGCTTCATACAAAAGCCAAATTAAATCCATCATAATTAAGAAAGAGACAAATGCCAAACTTCAAACAAAAAGCCTCCAAAAAGCACACTGCAGATCAACATTCTCCATTATCCTTCATATATCTGTACAAATTTAACATGATAAATTCAATTATTTTACAAAAAACTAGCAAGTGAACTCATAAGTCGACCCTAAAATTATACGAGTACCTTTTGCATACTTCACCAAACGGGCCACCAACTCTTTTATTTAATCGATAGATGTCTCATCTCTACAAGATACGAGAAAATATATTGGAAAATTAAGAGTTACCTTTTAAATATAATAAAAGACGAATGATAAAAATATGACTCATAACTAATAATAAACAATTAGGAGTAAATAACCTTAACCTTCTTCAAATTTATCATCAATGTCTTCTTCCACGTTGCAAGCAGCACCACTTGAGCGAATCCAATCTTGAGTACAAATTAAAGTGTTGCTTACTAGTTAACATATATAATAGATATACAAAAATCTAACACATAAACAGAAAGGAAAATGTATCAATAAATCAAACACAAATGGAATATAATTAATATTTCGAATAACATACCGATTTGGAAACAATGGAGTTGTGGTGACGAACAGCAGTGACTAATGACGGATGACGGACGACGAAGCGGTGGTTAGGACCTAGGGTTAGAACTTAGAAGGTATAGCGGCTGTCGAATGAACGACGGAGAAAGGGAATTAGGGTTATGTAGATTTTAGTGGGTTAAATTCACTGTTGGGTCTGGGCTATAAATAAAACTAATGAAAACACATGTTATTTATTCGGATAGATCGGACATCCGAATAATCAGAACAACACAATTTTTTTTGGAATCCATATCCGAATCCAATCCGAATATCCGAATAAGAATTCGAATCGGGTTAATCGGGTTTCGGTTTCGGTTTCGGTTCGGATTTTTCAGATGTCGGATTTCCTGAACACCCCTAGACTTGCATCTGGCGAGACCCCGTACTCGATAGTAGTTTTGCATCAAGCCTTGGGCATAAGGCACATAGCACTCAATCATCGGCCGGTTGGTGCTGTATCCTTGACTTTCGACTGTCAACGCCACCACATGATGCATGATTAATCTTCCGCAACTTTTTAACATTATTTTCATTAAATTAGTAAAATAATGTCAAAATTAGTGTACCTTTTCCCCATCAGGGGCCCACACATATATACATTATATATGCACACCGGAAGCAACGCGCACTGGAATTCACAAGATAATGATAAAATATTTGCAGTTGTTCATTGTTATAGTTGGGTACTGGCCGGGTCAGGTGGGTTGGGTACTTGTGTAACGGGCCGTATTGACCCGTCTGCACTTTTTTTTTCTTTCTTGTTTAGTTTCATAATTGTTATTAGAAAAAAGGAAGTTGCTCTTACATTGTCAAATTTAGGAAGTTTGGTTATATTTCTTGGCAGTTTTCCCTCAAAAAGATCCATTTTTTTATAAATAAAGCGGTTTACTTGATTATGTCACGGGCGACTTTTGACCTGTTTGACCGACCCGTGGTTAGCAATGAAATGTGACCCAACTAATTTGGGATCTTTGGTTATCTTTCTTGGCTTCCTAAAAAGATCCATTTTTTTTAAATAAAGCGATTTACTTGATTATGTCATGGGTGACTTTTAACCCGTTTGACCGTTTTAGCAATGAAATATGACTCAAATTGACCCTGTTTGACTTTGATAACATATATGTTGTATTTGCTCAAACAGGTGAAGTAGCTGATACAGAAGTAGCATAATCACTACCCGAACCGTTCATTATCGAATAACAAGATGACACCTGTTATCCCATCATCAACAAGCAGCATCTCTCTTATCCGCGGGTACACTTTTAGTACAGCGAAAACCAAAACTGGTTCGATAAAATGTTTTAATTCAAAAGGATCAACCGAAAGACTCATATCTCTATCAACATCCCTTAGAGTATTTCCACATGTTAGGACATTCGGGTCCCACAGTAAACCAAGATTTGGAGTAACATTTGCCACTGATGTGGAAGTAGATGTGGATGCACCCGTTGACCAAGTTGACCAATTGGACTCCCCTGTGTCAGGTCAAAGTTCAAAACCAGCATCGCCAGTTGACAAATTCAAACAAAGATTACGACCCGTTAGAAAGAGTGAAATGCCACCCTTGAAAGATGAAGACTTGGTCCCGGGTGCAACTTTCACAGGTAAAGTAAAGTCAATCCAATCGTTTGGAGCGTTTGTTGACTTTGGTGCGTTTACAGACGGGCTGGTTCACGTCTCACAATAATAAAGGAAAGCTATGGAACAAAACTCATCAAACAATCATAAGCATTCATACGCATCAATTTAATATAAATAAATCTTTTACTAAACCATAAAAACCATAACGATAAACAATCCCAAAGTCAAATCAAAGCATCAAAGTAGGTTCATCATAAGCCCTAAGTAGTCTAAGGGTTTAGCCAACAACCATACTCAAGAACAATAGGTTCAAACAATAAATTCCTAACGAAAATAATAAATTCAAACAAAATAATAACGATTATTGGATGAGTATGTGTTAAACCCGGACAAAAAGCTTCTTTCTCTTTCCTCAAAACTGCTCACTTTCGTTCGTAGGTTTTTTTCTTCCTGTAGCCGTCTTCTTCCAAGAAAGAATTATATTAATGCTTAGTTTTTGTCTTCTGCTCACGGCTCCTAATTTATATTATGTTTTTTTTCTTGCAACCCAAGTCAAACCATGATAAATATGCACAGGGCCCGGTCCACCAATTCTTGATCGAAGCTTCTTTCTTACGGTCCCACATAAGTCAATGTTTTGTTCCTTTTGAGTTTTGGCGTAAACTGCACAAACCAAACAAAAATTTTTGTAACTTCTAATTCTCATATTAAATTAAAATATAAAGGTGTGGATTAAATCTTGCTTCTTTTTCTTTTCTTTCTTTTATCTTTTTTCTATAACCACTTATATATTAAATATATTGAAATTTAATTTTAATTTATGTAGCTTAAGTTAAAACGAGTGCTTAGCAAAATTCGTGCGAGTATCACTCGTCGGTCTCAACTTTAATAAAATTATCCAATTTTAGTTCATTGTCTTTTAGAACCTTAAAAAAACCACATATGAGCCAACTAAGAATAGTATTCATTAAAAATCTAGCCAAACGTAATTAAAAGTGTAGGAAATATTTATATAATAATATATATATTTTAGACTACATCACCCAATCATGGATGGCGCAGGATAGTTTATCTGTTATGTGCATGAGTTTGCTGTTAGTTTGCTTACTTGAATTCCCGGGTGTGATTTGTCTTTGTTAATCGATTGAATACGTTATTACTTGTTTACTTATTATAAAATATAAACTGTTTGCTAGTGTGATCAGCACTTTAATTGAACTACTTCATAATGTTAGGAATTGATTTCACTTTACACTGACCACATATTCCTCGTGGTTCGACACCCTACTTACCCTGACTAGTTTAAGGTGATTAGGACACTGATTTATTTGTTTTTGACTAGATAGCGACAGTCTAGCATCAGAAACACCTTTGATTTAGTCAAGACCATTCAACATGTTATTAAGTTTTGGTCAAAACTTAAATGCATTGGTTAATGTTGATTGGGGTGTTTCACTTTTTCCTTTAATGATGGTTGGATGGTTTCAACTTTCTACTAGTATAAATACCAAGTGAGCTCCTTGGTTGTAGACACACAAAAAACACAAAATTAACACATTCTCTCTTGTGTTTTCTTCAACTTTCTCCTTAAAAAATTCCAACATTCTTGATCATCTTCATCATTTTCTTTAAGGTACTATTCGGGTGCTAGAGCCCTCCCCGGCAGTACATATTGCTTAGGCCGTTGTACCCTGGGAAACAAAACGGGGAGAGACCCGGAATTTGTTTTAAGGGCCCCGTGTAAAACACGATCCTCGGCCACAAAGACTACGACATCATTCTTCTTCCACAACTTTCTTGCATTATTTTATTTCAATTGTATTGTAATTTTGATTTTTTCCGGTGTAATTCGTATTGTAATTTACTTGCTTTCCTAGATAGGTTTGATTCCTTGTATTGTAATCATTTTATTAAAAGTGTTTTATTTTTATACGCGAACGGCTTCCTGCAATCTTAAAACATATTTTTTTAAAAATCACCGTTCGTGTATTCAAAACATTCTCGTGTGACTCAAACTAGTTTTGTTTCACGCGGTTGTGGTTTTAAAAAAACATTTTTTTTTCGTTTCTATTCAAAGGAGCGACTTTGTAGAAACGAAAACCGGTTACAATTCGGATTTTTTAATGCTAAACTCTTGGAAAAACCCATTGTTTGGTCCCTTCAAAGTTGGACTTAGAACACCTTCGATGGGTTAATTCGAGTGTTCGGATTAAAAAGTTTTGCGTAACTTTAATTTAGTGGGCTCAGCCACTATTAGTATATCTGAAAAACTAACTTAGCATAGTTTATTTTTCAGAAAAAATGACATCATCGTAATCGAGTAACGTTAATTTAAGAATCCGAGGATCTTGAATTCTTTGAACAATCTATTATTTTCAAGTAATAACAATATGAGGATCTTGGATTATCGTAATGGTTAAAAATATATGTCTATTTGAAAAACTTTCGTTATAATTTTTCAAGCAAATCATGTATGCATAAAAATGAGTCGGATTAACTATAGAATAACAATATAGAATCTGAAAATGAATGTTTTGATTAAACACATTCGAGTTTATGGGTTTTGGTTATGTTTCGTTAAGTCGAATCATATATAAAAATATATAAATGTTTCAAAATGCATTTTGAATCACTTGATTTTTTTTAATGAGTATGTTAGAAAATGGTATTTTTTGAAAAACCCATATAATAAAACATTTGTCAACGTTTTATCTTTCTAACGAGCGTGTCAGAAATTATTATTTGCTAAATAATATTGGTTTCAAATGTTTTGGAACATGTATTTTCTAATGTGCGTTTTAGAAAAGATATTTTCTAAACCATAAAACGTTTGCGTACGTTTAGTTTTAACAAGCATTTAGAAAATATCATTATTGTTAAATAATAAAGGCTTATACACTTTTACTTTCTAATAAGCTTGTTAAAAATTGTGTATTTTCTTAACCCACATTGGTTAAAATGTTTTGTAAACGTTTGACATTCTAACATTCGCGTTGGAAACAGGTTAATGTTATAAAATAAATGAACGTTTTGTGTAAACGTCAACGGTTTTAACATGAGTGTTAAATACGTATTATTTTATAAATTGAAGTCTTAAAATATTTGTCTAAATATTTAACTTTTCTAACGAGCGTGTTAGAAACAGTTCATTATAAACTAAAGTTTTAAAACGTTGATATCTAAACGTTAATTTTCTAATGAGCATATTAGAAATGGTTAATTTATATTAACCAAAGTTTAGAAACGTTTTATCTAAGCGTTTAATTTTCTAACGAGCGGGTTAGAAGTGATTTATTTTATAAATCGAACGCCTAGAAATGGTTTTGTCTAAATATATTATATTTTCTAACGTGCGTGTTGGAAATGATTATATTTGTATAAGACATCTTATTTTCTAACGAGCGTGTTAGAAACAGTTTATTTTATAAACCAAAGGCCTTGAAAATCGTTTTGTCTAAGCATTTATATTTTCTAACGAGCGTGTTGGAAAGGATTATATTTGTATAAGACATCTTATTTTCTAACGAGCGTGTTAGAAACAGTTTATTTTATAAACCAAAGGCCTTGAAAATCATTTTGTCTAAGCATTTATGTTCTCTAACGAGCGTGTTAGAAACAATTATATTTGTATAAGAAATCGGTTAATATTCTAACGAGCATATTAGAAGGGTTCGATTTTGTAAAACCAAAATTATAAAAACATTTTGTATAAACGTTTATTTTATTTTTAATGAGCGTGTTAGAAACGATTTGAAGGCTTCAATACGTTTTGTTTAAAGCGTTTAATTTTCTAACGAGCGTGTTAAACACGGTTTATTGTATAAACCAAAGGGTCTTAAAAAATGGTTTTGTCAAATCGGTTAAATATTCTCACAAGCAGGTTAGAAGTTGCATAAATATTATAACGAGCGCGTTACATAATAATTTTTATTAACCCAAAGGCGTTAGAACGGTTTTAAACAACTTGATGTTGTTGTGAACAAATTAAATTGTTCAAATATAACTGCGTGCGTGTAGTTAATAGTTGTTCAATGTGGGAGTACCACTGAGGGAGAACCTCAAATGAGTGATGTTGTGATTGCATAGAGCTCTTGTGCGGGGGAGCCTAATTGCATCACTTGAAGACATCATGGGAACGTTTCGGAGATGTATGAAATCATGTGGACATTTGGTGTTCGTTGATAGTTCTTATTGTTTGAAGCATATATTCTGTTATGAAAAATGATTCAAAATTAAGAACTATCTTCTTGCTAAGAGAAGCATGATACTTATTGATGGTCGTTGGACATCAATAAGAAAATGTAGAACTGGGTTATCTACATTAAGTATCCTAATTTTGAGAGCTAATTTATATGTTCCCAAACGTCTCAAAAAGGTATAATATTTTCTAGTAAGCTTACTAGAGATGGATACTCGTTGAACTATAGCAGTTTATTGATTTACTTTCAAATATTGTTTGGGTTCAATATCTTCGGATAACCCATACATAGAAATTAATCAAATGTTTATAGTATATCGAATAGTGAAAGAAGATATTTGCACAAAGACAATTTTTGAGTTGTCACCATGATTAAATGTCAAGGATGAGACATCACACACCATGTGATGAGTGTATTAACATGGATACAAGATATGTTGAGAGTATCAACATTGTGAAGAGTCACATTTGTGAATTATAACATGTGAAAGAAATATATGTTATTATTGTAAATGACTTTAATAAACCGTGTGTGATTTATTACAGGAGACTTACAATAACGATGGATTTGTAGTTGCGTCTACCACCATAAATGTTGTTTGAACTATGTGGAGGATTTATCCTTCTTTTTGGGAGAGTATCCCAATACATGGTTTCAACGAAACAAACAACGGAAATGTATACATCACTTTAGGCACATGCAATTATCTTGTTTGATTATCAATATACTTGACTATATTTCAAACTTGTTGGTGCATTATGCCAGTAGTTCATTTGTCTCGAGTCTATCGTGTCTGTAATCGTTACGTTGCTTGTTATGTCTTGATGAACTAGTTAGTTTGGTTATTTGGTTTTGGATGAACTTATGTTCTGGCGAAGTTAGGGACAACTTCGCCTAGGGTGTTAGGCGAAGTTGTCGTATTATATAAACCTAACTTACGCCGTTCGAAACATATGTTTTTTGGGCAGATCTGTTTTGTAAGCTACATCAAGTCTTTTGGTGTTTTTGGTGTTAACATCTAATAACAAGTAACCTTTGTCCTACGTGTTACGTGTTTCTTTACGTGTCTCTCGATCAAATACCGTATCGTATACGTAGGGGATTCCGCACCCTCGTCTTACGAGATACTCCTGTGTTGATCCGGATGGGAACCTACATTTGGTATCAGAGCGTATGCTCGTGATTGTGTGGTTCGGGATTATCACGCGAGTGTTAAAATTATTCCGCTAGACTTTTCGCGGAATCGTTTCACGTAAAACACCGTTCGTTCAGTCCATTCCTACACCATATTACCCTCGTCGCACTCCATACTACCTTTTAATCATTCGAAACCAGAAAAACAGTGCTCAAAATCAAATCGCACATCCAGCGAAGTTGCCCTCACCTGTCATTAGGATTTCGGCGAAGTTGTAATCTGGCGAAGTTATTTGGTGAAGTTAATAGAAAGTGAAGTTAATTTATACTTTCTAACTTCGCCCAAAGCGAAGTTAACACAAGGAGAAGTTATCCTAACTTCGCCATCACAGAATACAGTTTGAATTAGTTCCAGCTCTCGTTTCGGTTTAATATGACGTCAATAAACATCACTGAACTGGTAAAGATGGAGGTTGAAGCTGGGTCAGCGACTAAAGCTCCAAAGTTACTTAAAGGCACTAATTTTGTTGCGTGGAAAGACAGATTTGAGCAGTATGTGAAATATCAAGATGCAAAGATGTGGGTATGTATTCAGGATGGCTATATCCCTCCAATAACTGAGTTTGAAGGACGTGAGCAACTAAAAAAATATAATAAGATGGAGGACGATGAGAAGAAAATGTACAAGGTAGAAAGTAAGGCACTAGCTGCAATCACCATGGCACTACCTCAGGAAATTCTTCATACTTTCAGAAAGTACAAGTCTGCCAGAGAATTGTGGGAAGCATTGGAGAACCGCTATGAAGGTAATGTCGGAATTCGAAACTCTAAGACAAAGTTACTAAAAACTCAGTTTTCAGTATTCAAGTACTTTAAGAATGAATCACTTGATGACATCATCACAAGATACTATCACTTGATGACCAAATTGAACAACTACTCCATAAAGTATTCTGAGAGTGAGATTGTGGAAACACTTCTTGATGCTCTTCCACCAAAATGGGAGATGTACACAGCTCTGATGAGAGAAGATAAAGAATTTGATAGCTTTGATTTAGAGAAGGTGGTTAACAAGTTACGTAATTATGAGCTTAATATGTTACGAAAAAAGACGCCTACTGATCAGGTTCAGGATCCGGGAATGTATGGTGCAAAAGGCTCTCCAAACTCAAGTTCTAAAACAGATTCGACCGCCTATTACTCAGGCGGGGAACCAAATTCTACTCAAGATGGTCATGTGGTGATGAATATGGAAGGAGATATATGCTTTGTAGCTAGTGGAAGTAGTTCTTCAAAACCTCAATCCTCAGTCGGTAATTCTTCTACTAGTCCTTCAAGTGTAACTACTCAAAGATGCCTATGAGTGTAAAATCTGCTAAACAACAATTTGCTCTTTATGCCTCTTTCATTGCGTCTTATGAGAATTACATCAAGGGAAAGATAGTTGACCCTGCAACCTTGGATGAGGACTATGATCAGATAGATTCTGATGACATGGAAGAAATGGATCTGCAGTGGCAAATGGCGATGATGTAAGAAGGTTAAAAACGTTTATGAAGAAGACTGGACGAAAGTTCGTGGGAGAGAGACCGGGATTTGACAAGTTAAAGGTTCGTTGCTACAACTGTCAACAAAATGGACACTTTGCAAGAGAGTGTACAAATGAAAGAGTTGAACGGAGTTAGAACAGGCCTACTCAACAGAATGGGAATGGAAATGAAATAAAAGCCATGGTGTCTCAACAGAATGGTGGGTATAATTGGAACATCAAAGTTGAGGAGGTGATTGAACAAGCAAATCTGGTGAATATCGTGACTGAAAGATGTGACAAGGAACCAGTGGAGGATCAAGCATACATGGCAGAAGTGAATGATCAGCTCTCAGAGGTATGTTCTGAACCTCATTGTGAAATGTGAAAAACTGTCTGATCAATTAAATGCTTTAACTGATCAGTATGTAAGTTTGGAAAAAGAATTAAAAACTGTAAAAGAAGAACATCATTACTCTAAACAAAAGGAAAACATTTACTCGGTCAAAATTAAAGCTGGTGAAAAAGACATAAGATGCCTTAAGGCAACATTAGTTGAGAAAATCCAAGTAATTGATCTAAGTTATGAAGTTGTGGAAGAAAAAACCAAACTTATTGCTGAAAAGGACAAACAGATAGCAGATTATCAAGTGAAGGTGGTGGAACTAAATAGAAAACTTGAACAGTTTAGGAATTTTTCAATGATGCTTAATCATGTCCTAAGTGTTCAACGTTCTCCTAACGATAAAGGAGGAATTGGATACAATGAATTTCCACCACCTTTTAACAATAACTATACTTATAATCCTTGTAATCAGCCATCTGCTTTTGTTAAACCTGATCATACAGTAACGGGAAATGTCAGCTCCATCGATTTACCCGTCAGAGTTCAATCAAGCAACACCAACGTTAAATTGAACAATAATGAGAACCTCGATAAAGATATTAACGAATCGGTTCAGACAAATTCGTCAGTCGTGAATCAAGATTCCAAGAATAAGGAGTCTGTGAACATTCGCAAAGTGGATGATGAAGTTGTGTTACTCAGACGGGGGGAGAGTGATACTTTTAGTGAGAAGAAATCTTCTTTAAACCCATTCGTCCCCCCTTGTGTGAAACAAACTGTCAGTGAAGCAACTTCATCTTCTGCTGCAACTTCTAAAAAGAATGTTCAGATAGACACAGATTGTCCAAACAAAATTAATAGTCCGAACAAAAGTTGTTTTAGATGTAACAAGATAGGACACTTTGTCAGTAACTGTCCGCTGAAAAGGAAGAAATCTAAAAATATGAGGCCAACCAAAACTGAAAATGAAACGAACTTTAGAACTGGTACTGGTAAGAATTCTAACGCATCCAACTTTAATCGTTGGACAAATTTAAGATTTCAAAGAAACCAACCTCGTATTTTCCCAGTTAATCACAGAACGGGTAACTTCGAATCCATTAATGCTAGAAACTCAAGGATGTTTGGATGGCCTCATAATCAGTTTTCTAGAAATCTTCCATTCAGATCAAATGAAAACTTCCCTCAAAGGAACTTTAGGCAACCAAGGAGTTGGATGCCGTTTAACAGGTTTGACCAACCCAAGACCAGAAGGTCTTAGGGCCCCCGCTTTTAATTCGTTTCTTTAACTGTGCAGGAACAGTCGAACAGGGCTATGAACAACATGTGGGTTGTCGACAGTGGCTGTTCTCGGCACATGACGGGTAACAAGAAATTGTTACGTGATTTGAAAGTTGTACAAGGAGGAAGAGTTAGTTTTGCAGGAGAAAGTGGAGGAAAAATTTCTGGAATCGGTACTGTTACTAATGGGAGAATCAAGTTGGAGAAGGTTAATTTTGTGGAAGAGTTAAAACACAATCTTCTGAGCGTCTCTCAGATCTGTGACAAAGACTACACTGTGCACTTTACAAAGGATGAAGCACTCATGCTTTATCCTGGTTTCAAGATTCCTGAAACCTGGGTTGTGATGAAAGCTCCAAGAGAGAAGAATACATACGTGATGGACATGAGGTCCACCAAGATAGAGACGGAAGAATCATGTCTCTTGTCAAAAGCAACAGAATCTGAGTCGGAATTGTGGCACCGAAGGATGGGTCATATCCATCTACGTAAGATGAACTACATAGTCAAGAATGGGCTGGTACTTGGGGTTCCATTAAAGAATTTCAACTTTGAAGACCAATGTCTGTCATGCAAGAAAGGAAAGCAGCACAAGAAATCACATCACTCCAAACTGATTAACTCAATTGTCACACCTTTGGATTTGCTTTACATGGATCTGTTTGGTCCTATCAATGTTAAAAGTCTGGGTGGAACATCCTATTGCTTGGTTGTGACTGATGATTACTCACGTTACTCATGGGTTTATTTTCTGAAAGCTAAAGATGAAACAGTGCAGTTGGTAATTAACTTGATTACCAAAGTGGAAAATATTGTTGGGGGAAGGTCAAGTTCATCAGAAGCGATAACGGCACAGAGTTCAAGAACTATCAAATGGAGATGTTTTGTCTGCAGAAAGGGATAGAGCATCAGTTTAGTGCACCATATACTCCGCAACAGAATGGAGTAGCTGAAAGGAAGAATAGAACTCTAATCGAGGGAGCTAGGACTATGCTGGCAGATGCTAAACTTCCCGTGGTGTTCTGGGCTGAGGCTGTTGCCACGGCCTGCTATATCCTTAATCGTGTTTTAACTGTTAAAAGATTAAATAAACTTGTTATGAATTAATGCATGGTCGAAAGCCAAATCTGAAAGGTCTTGAACCTTTTGGGTCCCCATGTTCGATCTTAAAGATTAACTCAAAATTTGGTAAGAAAGCTGATGAATGTATTCTTGTTGGCTACGTAGTTGGGTCACCCAACAGAAGAGTCTTTAATCTATCGAACAATAAGGTTGAGGTGGTCTGTAACACTGACATTACAAGTTACAAATCACCAAAGCCTAGCATGGGACCAGCAGAGGCTTTCGATTATGATAAATTATTTAAATCCTTTAATTTACCTTCTTTTGATTTTGCAGATACAGAAGAAAGGATGGCAAATCAGATGCTACTCGATGAAGAAGAAGCAATTCTGCATCGTCCACAGTTTAATGAAAAACAAACTCCCGTGTCAAGTAATGTTGAAACTCCTGCTGTCTCAAGTGGTGATGACTTTATCAATCCGTTTCACACTCAACACAATTCAGATAAAATCTCTCCAAATCTTGGAGAAGACTTAGAGGTTGGTCCTGTCCAAACCACCAGAATCCACAAGAATCATCCCTTGGAGAATGTGATCGGTAGTCCTTCCGATGGAGTGCGAACCAGAAGGAGCTTGGAAGAAAACACATGTGTGTATGCAAGCATTAAAGACACTGGTATTATGAATGAATGCTTGTATGCTTGCTTTATTAGTCAGATTGAACCAAAGAACTATCAGATGGCTTTAAAGGATAGCTCGTGGGTCGAAGCCATGCAGGAAGAATTGGCTCAGTTTAACAAAATGGAAGTATGGCGTTTGGTTGAAAAGCCACGATATGTGAATGCAATCGGTACGAAGTGGGTATTCAAATGCAAGAGAGATGAGAAATGGGTAATCGTCCGTAACTGATGTGTTGTAAAACACACGTATTTTCCGCTCATTTTATCTACGTTTTATATTATATTTTATATGTTTTAACTCGTTTTAGATAGGTTTTACGTACATTTATTTATCTTGTAGATTTTGGGTAAAAGAAAGGTAAAAACCGGGACTTTTCGAGCATTTTACGAGCCTTTTACACATACAAGTTCAAGACAAAGCTCAAGGCCCGAACCGTATGCATCATGGAGGCCCAAATACTATTATAATATTATAACAAAAAAAAAAAAAAAAAAAACCTAGGCAAGCAGCAACAGTCCGATCGGACTTCAGCAGGAAGAAAGAAAAGAAAAAAAGGTTTTGTGTGCTAGGGTTTGGAGCTTGTGGCGGCTAGGGAAGGAAGAACAAGCAAGAACCAAGCCCCGGGATCGATTATCATCAGATTTTACAGCAAGGAGCAGCCCGGAAACACCCAATATCCTTACATCTTTTTCATTGTTCATACACTTTTAGTTTCTTGCTTAATTGTTAATTTGTTTTGCAATTGTGTTAGAGATTGAAGTGTTTATGATTGTTATTGATTGTTGGAAAATTGTTAAGGTGATTGGTTTGAGTTTATTAATGGTTTTATTCAATGTTCATGGCTGTCCAATTATGATCTTAGGCTAAACTTGTTAGTTCTACCTAGGAATGATGATTATTGTTAGTGTTTGATAGGTTTTATGGATTGTTTGATTGATAGACTTGAATTGTTATTGTAAAGTTTGATTTAGACATGAAATAGGTTGTGTTTAAGGGCTGGAAATTTTGGTGAATTATTGCATAAACCCCGTGTGTCGGTTAATTAGTTTTGTGTTGATTGATCGGTGCATTGTTTGATTCTAGACTTTGTGTTTAGGGTTTGTTTGCGGTAGGTACAACCGTAGGGTTTTGTTGCATGATTTATTGGATTAAGTACAGCGGTTAGACGCCTTTTTTGAGACCGAGAGGTGATAAGAAGTTAGGATTGTCTCATTGCCTTTGCATGCTAGAATAAGGATTACGTGAGAGCGAGTTCGTTTCTTGTCAGGTTTAGGAGTTTTGAGTGACTAGTTGATCTATTTTGGTTTAAGTTGAATTGTTCCTCTATCCTTGGTTGTGTAGTATTCATTTCCATTAGGGTCGAGTGTTGGTGAGACCGAGAGGTGATCTAGCATTAGAACACGTTAGCAATTGTTTCCCGGTTTGGTCGTTTTAGGCGATTTTGAGTAGTTTAGGCTTGTTGAGTGAGACCGAGAGGTAATCCAGTGAGCCCGAGCGATCCTTAGTCGTGTCATCTTTAGGGACCGGTGTCTATATATCATTCAATCCATTAACTTATTAGGCCTACAATTTAATTCAGACCTAGGTAGACGTTTTTCTCCATCCGAAGTCAACTCAGTTAGTTCCCCGTTAAGTTTTCTATTTTAGGTAACTTTTGTCAGTCAGTCTAGTTAGTTCAGTTAAGTAATTAAAAATCAAAAATCAATTAAATATTATTCTAAGGTAGGTCTTGTCTAGGGTTAGTGATCTTTAGCGTTCTTACGTGTCCACGTGTTCGATACTCGGACTTCCTAGGTCTATACTACTTGCGATCGGTACACTTGCCGGTTGTGTGTGGTTTTAGGATTTTCGTTTTATATTTAAAGCTTAGTTGTGAGGGTCATTTTTATAGGGTTATTAGACACGCATTAGTAACAAGGCAAGATTAGCAGTCAAAGGATTTAATCAACAAGAAGGGATCGACTACAATGAGGTGTTTGCTCCTGTGGCAAGACTAGAAGCAATTCGACTTTTCTTGGCCTTTGCTGCACACAAAGATATGAAAGTGTTTCAGCTGGATGTTAAAAGTGCTTTCCTAAACGGCAAGGTCGATGAAGTGGTATATGTCGAGCAACCTCCGGGCTTTCCTGATCCAGACTTTCCAGATCATGTGTACAAGCTCTGTAAAGCATTATATGGTCTACATCAGGCTCCATGAGCTTGGTACGCAACTTTATCTGATTATTTGCTGGAAAATGGGTTTGTGAGAGGAAAGATCGTAGTACATTGTTTGTAAAATGGAATGGGAAAGATTTTCTTCTCGTTTAGGTCTATGTGGATGATATCATCTTCGGAGCCTCAAAGATTTCTATGTGTCAGGAGTTTGAAGCGGTCATGAAGAAAAGGTTTGAGATGAGCGCCATGGGTGAATTAACTTTCTTTTTGGGCTTACAGGTAGATCAGAAGAAGGATGGCATGTTCATTCATCAAACTAAATATGTTCATGATGTGCTTAAACGTTTTAAGATGGAAGAAAGCACCCCGTTTGACACTCCGATTTGTGTCAACCATAAACTAGGTGCTGACTCCGACAGTGATGAAGATGTGGATCCCACTCAGTATCGAGCTATTATAGGTTCTTTGATGTATTTAACTGCTTCCAGACCTGACATTATGTTTGCAGTTTGTCTTTGTGCTCGTTTTCAGGCAAACCCAAAGGAGTCGCACAAGAAGGGAGTGAAGAGAATTTTGTGGTATCTTAAAGGAAAGCCTAAATTGGGTCTCTAGTATCCAAAAGGAGGAGAACTGGATCTGGTTGCATACACAGACTCAGACTATGGAGGATGCAACCAGAACAGGAAGTCAACAACTGGTGGCTGTCAATTTCTAGGAGTAAGATTGGTGTCGTGGCAATGCAAGAAACAGACTTCAGTGGCCATATCCACCTATGAAGCAGAATACATGGCAGCATCAAACTACTGCTCCCAGGTTTTATGGATACAACAACAAATGCGAGATTATGGTCTGAATTTCACTCAAACTCCTATTTGCATTGATAACACTGCTGCTATCTCAGTAACTAACAATCCCGTAAAACATAGTAAAACAAAACATATTGACATTCGTCATCATTTCATACGGGATTGCACTGAGAAGAAATTAATCTTGCTTGAAAAGGTTGATTCAATGGATAATTTTGCCGATCTTTTTACAAAAGCTTTTGACCGGTCCCGTTTCCAAAACCTTATTGAGCTTAATGGGATGATCAATCCCGAGTAACCATGTTTTCCTTTCAAAAAAAAAAACATCACTATCGCTGAGAATTATGCCAGTCGCTCAAGTTTGAAGGACATGTTCTTGAATATGTTTGGTCCTTGTATCTACGTGTGGATTCAAAGGATAGCCATTAACCTAATAACTGAAAGCCACTGGGGAGGTTGTGATGAGTTTTTATTCCTTCGCTGAAAATTATGTCGGTTACACTCAGTTGGAGGGACACATATTTGTATATGTTTGGTCCTTCTAATCCACTAGATTTTTGGGATAGCCATTTACACAAAGACTTAGAAGTGATCGGGGCGTCTGAATATAATATTAATTTTTTTTTTTGGGAAATGATATACTTTTTCAGTCTATAGCTTCTCATGAAGCTTCAAAATTGATGTTAAAATTGAAAATTGATCCAACCTTTGGAAAATGATAGATGAACTGACTTTGTTCGCCTAACGGGTGAAGTTATTAGGCTTAAAAGACTTTAGAACAGTCATTGTTTGGTACGGTAGCTTTCCATGGTGCGTAAAAGTTAATGTGATACAAATTAAATCTGCTCGATTTACTGTGGAGAGTCATTTTGAAATGTGCATGTCTCCACATATATTTCTCCAAATGATAGGCAGAAAAGTGATTACCCAGTCATACACGAGCCCGTTAGTGTCTTGATCCCCGCGTATATTGTGTTATCCTTCTGCAATGATCCAGATTCGGGACTTGCAGGTGTTTGTTATTGTCCTAAAAAAAAGGGATTATTATGTCTTATTGCCTTTGAAATTCACAAAGTCTAAAACAACATGGATGAGGCACCAACTGAGTCTTGTGCAAGAGGTAAGGATTGTGAAGCCGACTCAAATGTACATTGTTTAATCAGACACTACAGGTCGAAGTCAACTCGGGGTGATCTGGGGAAAGCCAAATACGCCTTGAGAATAGATAGGAGGCATCACAGTTCCTTAAGTGATGTCCATCTAAATTTTGAGCCAAATTGAACCTAATCCGTATCACAGAAGCAATGAAAATCATGCTAAAGTTTATGCCTGCCCTCAACCTGTTTCTCTATGTCATAATAATGCTGAACATGGATCCTTGTGACGGCCTCTTAATCAGTATGATTCCATGTTCGGATCTTTTCTTAAACATGTTGGGTTCTCTACAGACTGAAATTTGATCCTGTCAATGTTATTTTACTTATGTTTATTTTATGTTATTTTATACGTTTGTCTTATGTGAATAACATAGAATCTTAGGTTACTCGTTTTTGGTCTTTTTTCTTCTTTCAAATTGTTCTAAAACTAACTTCGCTTAGGCAAAGTTGTCAAACAGGCGAAGTTGTTTTAACTTCGCCCCTGGGTTTTTCAGAAAGTATAAAAGGCAGACAGGGTCCATTTTTGTCAAACACACACTCTAAACCCTCGGCGAACTTATCCCTCTGAATCAACCCTCACATAATCTGCTTTTTATCTGATAATAAGGTGCAGTGACGTCTATCGATTCATAATTTACTAGTTTCGTTTGTTAATTAGTTCCATAATGTAGGATTTTTATCGGTTCTCTTGAATAACCTTAAAAGTCGATAATACTCTTCGTTTTTTGAATGTATTGGTGATGTCTGGAACTCCGAGACCTTAATCGGACATCCTTGTACCTGTTTTCCGTCTCTGATGGTCCGTAATTGCAACCGAAAAGGATCTTGTTTAAGGAACCTTCTATGCGGCGAAGTTCCTATACGGCGAACTTACTATAACTTCGCTGCTTGACATATGTTGGTCACAACTTCCCGAAACACCAACTTCGCTACCTACATGCTAAGCGAAGTTACAAACTGAGTAAACATTTATTTAAATTAACTCGTTTGCTTTGCAGGTATGGCAGCTGTAGCAGGTGCGGGTGGTACAGGTGGTGATGGAGGAGATGGGGATAAGAGAAAATTCTTTCCGAGTCACAACATGTATGTGACATTGGACCCAGATGCTCGTGGGGTAGATGATTACTCGAAGATTATCACGTTTCTCATCCGATCAAGGATTTTACATGCTATCACTACAACTCTTCCGATCTCTTTACCAAATATAAAAGACTTTTGGAGCACAGTGGAATATGATTGTCTAGTGGAACCTCCAGTTATGCGTGCTACCGTCAATGGTCAGGTGGTACAGTTCTCTGCAAATCAGATACAGGAGGCTCTACAGTTTGGAGCTGAAACTACTCAGGACCCCACTGAGTATTCAGCCACTTTTAGGAATGGGGCATTTCTTCGTATGGGATACTCTGGTCCGTTGGAAGGCTCACAACGTAGAAAGGGATTGCTATTGGATCAATGGTGTTTCTTGATGCATGTGTTGATTGTTTGCATGTCCGGCCGCAAATATGGAACCGATGGTATGGGTGCGACAATGCAATCAGCCATGACCGCGCTAACATATAATAAACCATTTAGCTTCAGTCAAATGGTGTTCTACGAAATTGATCGTCAGCGGCAGGCAGCGGATCGAGAGCGTTTCTTAATGTATCCGAGATTTTTACAGATGATTCTTAATCATGTTGCTCCTAATATGCCACAACGTCGTCCTATCTCTTTTGTGGAATGTGTAAACAAGAGAATTTTTGCTCAATGTCGATCATCGAGCACACGGAGTAATCCTGATCGTCGTCCGAGACACACAGCTTTGTTTGGGTATCTTGTGAATCCTGACTATGTTGCTCCACCAGAGGATGGATTTGCTGATCGTGCTCCGGCACAAGCTAATATCCCTCAACTACCTCCCGTGGTTCATGTTGCTCCAGTTCCTGATGATCCTGTTCAAGATGCTCCCTTACTGGATGATCCAGTTATAGATCCTGTTATGTCTGCTGTAGAGGGGATAGATCTTGATGTTGCTTTGGGAGTGCAAGGGATTTTTGGTACAACCTCTGAAGTTCAGGTTTCTTCAACTGCAGTGTCTGGTGTACCATCTTCCTTGATCGTTGGTTCAGTTGGTAAATCTCAACTCTGTGGTGAGGATTCAGAGGAAACTTTATCTGATTCTTCCAATGATGAGGCTGTTGAAGCTCAGAGAGTTCTGGTTACACAAGAGAGGATCCAAGGAAAACGGAGGAAATATTCGGATGATAGTGAGTCGGATTATGAAGAGGAGTTGTATGCCTTGGTCCGTAGATCGAAGAGGGCTAGAGCTGGTGAAAGCTCGAGTGTTGTTCATTTTACCCCTCCACAGTTGTCTGGTATGTCTATACTGCCTCCCTCTTCATCCGATCCATTGCCAGTGACATCTAGTGTTCCAACGGTTTTTTCTTTCTCTATATAGAGATATAATTCTTGTCATGATTCGCAAACTAATCCAACGTCTAATTGGATAATTGGATTTCGTAATTGAAAACGTTAGGTTGAAATATCTATATCTATTTATATTGTTACAAGAAACATTTTATTCAAGGATTAAGTTATTACTCAACAAAGAAGAATTTAAATTATTAAAAGATAAGATGAATTCAGAAGCAATATATATATAGCAGATAGAATTCCAGTGTCTAATGGGGACCCTACAATGGATTTCATTTTATATCTATCTATCCTACAAACATATCAAGAGCAGCACCATCTTGCGTACCATCTACGAGTGAGATATCTATGCCAGCGATTGTGTCTCTACCACAACGTACTATTACTCCGTCTGAGGTTGTGTCTATGTTTGTTGAATCTACGGTGATGGCAACTACTAGGTCCTCTATTTCAATTCCCCCTCCGGTCACTAGTCCACCATCATCAGAAATTCCGGTGACTTTGGGTATCCCTCCGCCATATGCTCAAGACATTTCTCACATGTCATTTGCCTTTGATGCTTCTTTGTCAGATTCAGAGCGGATAGCGGCTCTAGAACGTGTAGTGGCTGACCGGTCAAGAATTAATCTCATTCAGACACAAGCTATTCAACGGCTATTGGCTGAGAACCAAATTCAGTCATCTCTTCTTATTGAACATGGTAAACTTTTTGATACTCTTAAACAGTTCTTAGCATCTCAGGGGGAGATCAGTTGCAAAGGGAATGAGTTGAGAACCAAGAGGAGAGAGGATAGAGATGATGATCCCAATGCATCGAAAGATGCAGGTGGTGAGCTGCCAAGAGGAGAGAGGACAGAGATGATGATCCCTTGGAGCTTCCACATCACAAGGGGAATCTACTGATCCATCTGGCAGTGCAAGCGGTGAGACGGTTGTGGTGGATGATGAGGATGATATGGATGAAGATGTGTTGCCTCTTAGTGAGATTGAAAAGCTTGGTGAACAGATTGAAATTGACAGTGGCTTAGAGGAAGGTGAGATACCTGATGATAGTGTTGAACATGATATTCCGAGTGCTGGTCAAGAACGTGTGGGTCAAGATGATAATATGTCGGGTGATTCTGAGTGGGAGGAACAGCCAAGATGGAAAGAAGAATGTGCTCATTGGTTTATCAAGACAAAGAAGCCAGTGGTACCTACGATGTTCAAGAAGAGTTATAATATCAAGGGGTATGCTGAATCGAAAAAAGGTATTATCTGTTGGTTGTATGATGATCAGCTAAAAGTGTTTGTGGTGAAAAGATATGATGGGATTCAGTATTTTGCTAAGAAGTTGAGATCGTTTAATACGTTACCTGAGTGTGAAATGTGAAGGATTTAGCTCGTTTAAGGTTGATTAATAGGAGTGGGGACAATTTTGCTAGTTGGGTTGGTAAAATAGTGTGGAGTGAAGTTGTTAAGGAGAAAAAGTTTGAGTTGTTGAAGCCTCAAAAGGGGAAGTTGATTGAAGATACAGAACGGGGAATGTGGGCTGATGGCAAGCCTTGGATGGTGATGAAGTACAAACCAATTCGATGTATGAAAAAGGTTCCAATGAAGACTATGCCTCAAGATGTGTTGAAAGATCTTAAATGGTGGTATGTTGATTGCCAGACTGCTGAAGCCGTGATGGAAGATCAAGATGAACAGGAGATCTTAAGGGTGTATGATCCTATGCACTTGGTTAAATTGTCTCAAGCTGATTTGCAGGTACTAAACGAAAAGAAGATTTTTTATATTCCTGCTTGGAAAGATGAAGCGAAGAAATATCAAAGGGTGGTCTCAGTTTGTGTGAGACAAGGTGTACATGCTTGAAGATGGAAGGTACGGCTTTTTGGATTACAAGACGAGGCGAAGGTGTAAGAGAAATGAAGCTACTGCCAAGGGGGAGTCTGTTGGTGCATTATGCCAGTAGTTCATTTGTCTCGAGTCTATCGTGTCTGTAATCGTTACGTTGCTTGTTATGTCTTGATGAACTAGTTAGTTTGGTTATTTGGTTTTGGACGAACTTATGTTCTGGCGAAGTTAGGGACAACTTCGCCTAGGGTGTTAGGCGAAGTTGTCGTATTATATAAACCTAACTTACGCCGTTCGAAACATATGTTTTTTGGGCAGATCTGTTTTGTAAGCTACAACAAGTCTTTTGGTGTTTTTGGTGTTAACATCTAATAACAAGTAACCTTTGTCCTACGTGTTACGTGTTTCTTTATGTGTCTCACAATCAAATACTTGTATCGTATACGTAGGGGATTCCGCACCTTCGTCTTACGAGATACTCCTGTGTTGATCCGGCTGGGAACCTACAAAACTTTAGTGATCTTATATGGGTAACATTCATTATGTTGAATGTGTTCACCAAACTAACTCGTTTTAAGACTCATGTTTGAAGTTCTTATGAGTAAATGGTAAAGCTTTTGGAGAACAAAAGTATATATCTTAATTTGACTAATGAAGTTAAATATGTTTGCGTAACGTACTTTAACTTTTGAGACTTTCCTAATACCAAGGTGTTGGGATGATGAATAAAGTCTCATTAATTTGTCTAAACCAAGATATGAAGGTTGGCAAGAGATAGTGCGGTATCTCTTGAGGCTGTGAAGAATTAGAATGATGCATCTTCTATTCACATGCTAAAGTATTGTAGTCTAAAGCATGCTAGACTAGTACTTGTTAATTTATATGCTCCGCGGAGATTAAATTAACTTAGAAACATTCATAATATGGGTACACACAAGAAGGAATTCTTATATGGGCTAAACCATAAGTATAACTTCATTAAGTCAAAACGGGATAACTAGATCATGAGGAGAACTCATACGCTAGTGAATGTGGGAAGCTCACACTAAGGCATATTTGCCTAAACTGGATCAAAGTGCAAGCAATGTGGGGGATGAGCCATTTAAGAAACAACCCATTATGGTGTGTTGAAATGGTCTTTGAGAATGCTTTCTCAATCCTCGCGTGAAAGGGAGAACCTTTCATTACCCCTCTTAGTGATTGGATAAGTTTATCCAATAAGACTTAAATGTGGGGGTAACTTGCAATTTGATAAGAATGTGGAATGTTTGGAAATAAGGATGTTGGTAATCCAATTAAAGATTGCAAACATGTGACCAAGTGGAGTACACAAGGTCATAACAAGTCTATCTAGAATATTAGACTTGGATGCCAATTGGTAACATTCAGAATCTTGGTAGATTTCTGATATAGTTTACCAAAGGCATGATGGAACGTGTTGAGCCTTGAAGAGCGTTTCATGTAATTCTAAAGACTAAACGATGTAACTAGATCCAGGTAGAGATTATGAGTTATAGTCTTAGGAATGACAAATGGCAAGAATGACTTGTGAGTCAATAACACGTTAAAACAACTTATCTCAATTACAAATTATCGTTGTTGACTTTACAAAGTCAAAGATAATGTCTATGGATCCAACAACCCGAGGTTTGATGAGAGATCAAGTTGTGGAATGAGACTAGAGGCGGAATGGCTATGTCAATTTGTGGAAGATATTCCAATATGGCCAAAGCCTTTGTCGGCTATTTGCATACATTGTGACAATCAATCAGCGATTGGTATAGCCCATAGCGTGATGTACAATGGCAAATCAAGGCATATTCGACGTAGACATAACACGGTACGACAACTACTCACAACGGGTGTTATCACGATTGACTATGTGAAGTCAAAAGATAACATTGCAGACCCGTTAACAAAAGGCTTAAGCAAAGAGTTAGTTAACAAGTCGTCAAAAGGAATAGGACTAAAGCCCATGGGAAAAGGGGACATGAGGGAAACCTAACCTAGTTGACTGGAGATCCCAAGATCTAGGTTCAATAGGACAACTTAATCATGAAACCAAGGGTGGTCACTGTGGGGGAGTACCCCAAACCAAACTAAAGGGCGTTGCGTATGCGCGCGTCCTAGTCCATTCCAATCAGTGACACATGTCGTAAGGATAATCATAATAAAGGTTAATGATTTGTGGAAATCAACAAACCTATTGCTTTTAATGATTCGAGCGAGAATCACCTATGTGAGAGAGAACTAGGGTCGGTTCGAATGGGTTTTGGGGCAAAAAATCCTAGAGCTCTCACAGAACCAGGCGAGTGTTCCAGGACTATAATAGGACACGACAGTGAGGGGTTGGCCAGACCAGGGAGAGTGTTGTGTGAAGTGTATTCTCGTCTACATAAATGGGGGTATGTTCAAAGACATCGTGTCTACACACCGCTAGGAGACTAAGTATGCTTCACAAAGGAAGGTTCAAAGGGTAACACCTACCTATCCTGCAATGCTCAACCGTTGAATTGAATCTAAGAAACTAGCATGTATGGATTGATCTCAATGTGAAAATGAATGAGTTTTGTTTTCACATGTGGGGGATTGTTGAAAAATGTGTGGAAATGAATGAGTTTTATTTTCACATGTGGGGGACTGTTGGAAAATTTTGTGTAAATAAAATATATATTTTAATTGTGAATTCTTTTAGTTTATATGATTAGTTGAAATACCTTTGATTTAGTCAAGACCATTCAACATGTCATTAAGTTTTGGTCAAAACTTAAATGCATTGGTTAATGTTGATTGGGGTGTTTCACTTTTTCCTTTAATGATGGTTGAATGGTTTCAACTTTCTACTAGTATAAATACCAAGGGAGCTCCTTGGTTGTAGACTCACAAAAAACACAAAATTAACACATTCTCTCTTGTGTTTTCTCCAACTTTCTCCTTAAAAAATTCCAACATTCTTGATCATCTTCATCATTTTCTTTAAGGTACTATTCGGGTGCTAGAGCCCTCCCCGGCAGTACATATTGCTTAGGCCGTTGTACCCTGGGAAACAAAACGGGGAGACACCTGGAATTTGTTTTAAGGGCCTCGTGTAAAACACGATCCTCGGCCACAAAGACTACGACACCATTTTTCTTCCACAACTTTCTTGCATTATTTTATTTCAATTGTATTGTAATTTTGATTTTTCCGGTGTAATTCGTATTGTAATTTACTTGCTTTCCTAGATAGGTTTGATTCCTTGTATTGTAATCATTTTATTAAAAGTGTTTTATTTTTATACGCGAACGGCTTCCTACATTAGCAACTTGAATTGGCCTCGGGTTTTCTCCTCCTCCTAGGTTTGGGCTAGGGGTATGAATTTTGATTTTGGTTTAGGAATATTGGTTTTAAATAATCCCAACTATGACCTATTGGTAAATAACAGTCTCAACTTTACACTTGCCTGCTAACAGTCCCAACTATTGGTGTATTTGTTTTCAACGGGCCGAGACTAACGGATGACTAACTCTGTTAGTGATTTGCTGATGTGGCACGCCAAGTTGTAAAAAAATTGCTTACATGGCATCTTACGTGACTTAGTATAAGAATTTTATTTCTCTCTCTCTCTCTACCCTGCAGTTCACCCACCACCACCCTTCACCACCAAACCCTAGCTCCGCCAACACTATTGGAGAAACAAACTGATATAATTCAGAAACTCGATTGCTTCTTTTCTTCATAAGTCTTATGGTATGTTGCTTTTGATTTGTTCAACTGACCAAACCCCAAATTTCTCCGATACACCACCGAAAAGAGTAACGATTACATCTTTATTGATTAAAAAAAAATAACTCAAACACGAGTTATAAATCTAACCAGGCAACCACTGTATCACCACCATCTCTCTCCACCATCAATCAATTCAAGTTTCAAATATCCATCAAATGCATCTGAGGTTTACCGATTCAAGTATCAAAGGTTTACTGATTCAAGAAAATCGGAGGTTGCATAGGTGCATAACGGAAGTTGCGAGTGGCAGAGGGTGGGATGGATATTGCAGGTGGCGGCGGTGGGAGGCAGAGGCGGTTAACGGAGGTTGCAGGTGCTGAGGTAGAAGAAATCTTGGAGGAGTGGCGGTGGTGGCACGAAAGATATATTGTAGCGGCAGGGGTGGCCGGTGGTGGAAGTGGGTGGCGTCAAGTGAAAAAGACAGAGGAGCTGCAGATGCTGGAGGTAAGAAGATGATGGATTTATTGAGATCTAAGGTGTTGCTCCTGCTTATGTTGTTGGGGGTTGCCACCTAAGCTGCCACATAAGTAAGTTTTCGACAACTAGGCGTGCCGCATCAGCAAATCACTAACGGAGTTAGTCATCCGTTAATCGCGGCCCGTTAAAAATAAATACATCAATAGTTGGGACAGTCAGCAGGCAAGTGTATAATTGTGACTGTTATTTACCAATAGGGCATAATTGGGATTATTTAAAACCAATATTCCTTTGATTTAACAAGATAAATGTACCGAATTACCTTTATAACAAAAATAAACGAACCAAATTATTTTTTTACTGAACTGAACTACTTTAAAAAAAATAATAAATATATCAAACTTTACTTGTAAAGTAGTTGGTCTGGATTGTGGCGTTGATTTTGAACATGGTGTCGGTGGTGCTGGAGCTCGATGGCTCGACGGCTGTGGAGGAGATCACGTAGCTTGCATTGAGGTGGAGTTCGATTAGATTCGATCATTATTTTAAAAGTAGTTCGGTTCGTTTAGTTTAGTAAAAAAAGTATTTCGGTTTGTGTATCTATGTTAAAAAAAAGTAGTTCGGTTCGTTTAGTTTTGCCAACAAAAGTAGTTTGGTTTGTTTATTTTTGTTAAAAAAAAGTTTGGTTCGTTTATTTTTGTTAAAAAAAATAGTCCGGTTCATTTATTTTGGTTAAAGAAAAAGTTTGGTTCGTTTATTTTTGGTTGATTACGGTTTGGTTGGTTGATTTTTGGTTGATTGATTATAGTTTGGTGGTTAATTTTTGAATTTGGAAAAAAAATTTAATGAAGACTAAAACTGAGCAATCTTTTAAACCACATGGACTCATACTGATCATAAGAAAGGGTAAACCAGTAACTCTATCTATCTTTGGTAATTCTATTTATGGTTAGTTAACGGGGGAGACTCAAATGGTTTAATTTTGAAATCATAAAGATTCAACCAGTTTTTTTTTTTCGGGTAGTCGTTAGAGGGGAACGGGCACTAGCGTGGGTAAGATTTATGGGTAGTTTACCACATGGCAAACCCACCCCTAACTATGTGAGTAGTTTGCCATATTACAATTTGTGGCAAAGGTTTGCCGTGTGTTTATATGACCGTTGAAGATTTTTGAAGAAAATAAATACCCATTAATAATCAATTTATTACATATAAATATCACTAACTCTTCATCATTTTTATTCACTCAAACATTTCATCATTTTTATTCACTCAACCTTCACCATTTCTATTGCATATACCACTAACTCTTCACCATTAGGTGACAAACTAGATGCATACATGTTAAGAAAGGAAGCAACGCTTCAAGATTTGGTGGATGCTAAAAAACAGCAAGTGGGGGATTCTAGAGCGTTGATTGCGGAACAATGCGAGAGTTTAGCCAAATGGATGTATGACAAAGACTTTAAGACATATATACTCGGCCACACGGTCAACTAGAGGACGGGGTGAAGAAAATCGATATAACCCGCAAACGAGAAATTGCAGAAAAATATAATTGGCTGAAGGATCATCTAGTTTAGATGTTCGTGTTTTAATTTTTCTTTTTTGGTTTTGATCGTCATATTTTATTTTACCGGTTTTCAAGTATGTAATATTTTAAATTTTAATTTTAATTACATTTAATTGATTTATTTATTTTTAAATTTTAACAAAAAAACAAAAAAAAAAAAGTTTAGGGTACTTTATGGGTAGTGTTTCCAGGTTTGTGGGTACTTAAGGCCGAGCATCCACATTCATAAACCACTTCAAACCAATTTAAACCTCCACCTCATCGCCACATCATACTCTAATCATTTCTTTAAAAAACCCTCACTTTTTACTCCACCCATAAACCAATAAAAAACTCCACCTCATTACCTACTTTTACTATTATTTAATATTTAATAAATTACTTTTACAATACATTAATTTTATAATATTATTATTTAAAATTACTTTAAAAATATTTAATATTACCAGAAAAAAAATAACAAAATTAATGTTTAAAAAATTTATATATTTTTCGTGCATTAATTTTTTTTTGAAAAGAAAAGACTAAAATATTAAAAAAAAACCAAAATATTTAAAGAAAATCATACATTAACTGAAATCGACAAGTTACATGAAACATAAATTAAACATACATCACATTAAAATAAACATAACATAAGAAATACGCACTCATATATTAGACATACATAAATTAAAAACCTACTCATCATCATCATCATCATCTGGCATATCCCACTTTTTCCTGATCGTTTCACACTGACGAAGGTGCACCTTAAGTGCCTTCTTATTCATACCTGCAGTAGGCATCTTTAGCACGTTCATGTCGTTAGTGTATATTATATAGTCAAGTTTTTCATTGAAGGAGTTCATTGCTTCAATCTTCCCACCCACCAAAGTTTGCATTAGTTTAATCTCTTGTTCTTCGGGTTTCTTCTTCGCCTCTTTCGCCTTCGCTTTCATCCTTGCCTTAGCTTTCTTATGGCTGGTTGGACGAGGCAACTCTTCATACTCTGGAAATGAATTAGGACTTTCCATGTTCAGTGTAAAATCATCAAGGGAAATAGGAGTGTCATCAGTGTTGGAAGCCGATGTTGTATAATCCCCAGAAGCTGATGTTTTTGTTCTTTTTGTTATCACTTGTACCCCATGATACCATTTTGGGTTGTCCTTAGCGATTGGAAACAAATGCTCGTACTTAAACGAGCTCTTCATTTCTTGGTGGTAATCTTCTTTTGCAAGATTCATGATTTGCTCATCTGACATACCGCTCCCCCACTATTCATACTCACGATTGTAAATTTCACAAAACCTTGTCAGCCCATGAGCAAACTGGTGATAGTGTGATTTTACTTGTTGCGCTGTACGGCTTGACTTACCAGTTTCATAACAGAAATAATCGTGAACGCGAGCCCAGAAATCACGTCCCTTTTGGTTTTCCCCGAAAATTGCGTCATCAGAAATGTGAATGTAGCCTTGAAGTAAAATGATTTCTTCCCGATGAGTCCACCTTTGAATGGCAAGTGTTGGCGTAAAAGATGACTCTTCCACTTTTTTCCCTTTTTTCTTTGAATATGACGATGGTGCACATGGTTCTTGGGTCGACACCCCAGGTGATTGTTTGTCTAGAGACAATGGATAAGACATGTATTGAGGTGGGTAAGACATTTGTTGAGGCGGATAAGAAAATTGTTGAGGATGATAAGCCATTTGTTGAGGAGGAAGATTCATGTATTGTGGAGGATAACCACCTTGAAGTGGTACTAGGTTTGGGTTGTTTGATTGGGCAAATGTTGAGTGTTGGTGCTGGGAAAATCCGAGTGCTGAGACATTGGATGACTCGCTCGGGTTTGGGTTAGAGCCACTTAGCAAATTTGAAAATGGGAATTGGTTTTCCATACTTGATTAGTAGTATGGGGGTAGTAAGAATTATATGAAGGTTGAAAGAGATGAGGAGTTGAAAGTGTTGGTGTAATTGAATGAGATAGAGTAGGGGTATTTAAAGGGCTAACCAACGGTCATATTTTTTTCCCAACGGTTATATTTGTAACCAACGGTCATTTTTGTAACCAACAGTCATATTTTTTTCCCCACGGTCATTTTTGTAACCAACGGTCATATTTGTAACCAACGGTCGTAATTTTTGTCCCAACGGTCATATTTGTAACCAACGGTCATATTTTTTTCCCAACGGTCATTTTTGTAACCAACGGTCATATTTTTTTCCCAACGGTCATTTTTGTAACCAACGGTCATATTTGTAACCAACGGTCATAATTTTTTTCCCAACGGTCATATTCGATCTTTCCCGAACGGTCTAATTATTAAGTTATGTTTTATGTTGTGTGATTATAAAATTAAAACATTACTTGGATAAAATAAAAAGATTACATGAATAAAACTAAAACATTACATGGATAAAACTAAAAGAAAAGCTACCCCTAACTATGGTAACTGCATATTAGCCCAGATATGTTGTACTAAATCTTGTCGAAGGATATGGTGGGCATCCTTATTACGCAAATGTTTGTACCTCTCCATACGTTGTGCAAAAGCTTCAGA
Source organism: Bidens hawaiensis (assembly GCF_021521415.1). NCBI lineage: Eukaryota > Viridiplantae > Streptophyta > Magnoliopsida > Asterales > Asteraceae > Bidens > Bidens hawaiensis. Next base: position 35,077 of record NW_027498237.1, on the reverse strand, counting down.
CGGTCCAGGTATTGGCAGCTGCACATCCACTTCTACCTCATCGGTCTAGTCAGTTACAAATTCCCCCTCATCCTGCACAATCATGTTGTTCAATATAATGCATGCATACATAATATCAGAAATTGTTTTTATGCTCCAAATCCTTGCAGGGCCTTTTATAATATGCCATCGACCTTGGAGGACCCCAAACACCCTTTCCACATCCTTTCTTGCCGACTCGTGACGTTTTTTGAAAGCTTTCGCTTCGTCTGTGTGTGGATACTTGAAGCTTTTCACAAGTGTCGACCATTCCGAATAGATTCCATCTGCAAAATAATATCCTTGATTGTATTGTCTACAGTTTATAGTGAAATGACATGGTGGTGCATAACCCTTAACCACATCGTTGAACAGTGGTGACTGGTTTAAAACGTTGATGTCATTATTCGATCCGGCAATGCCAAATCCAAAGATCGTGTGATGCAACTGCCTCGAGCATTATGGTTGGATATCCATGGTCACCTCGCGTATATTGCCCGTGCCACGCTACAGGACAGTTTTTCCACGCCCAATGCATACAATCAATACTTCCCAACATGCCAGGAAACCCGTGGATGGTTGAATGATTCTCCAATATCCGTTGGATGTCATTCTCGTTAGGTCTTCTAAGATATTCTTTATGATAAAGTTCGATGACACCCTTGCAGAATTTTTTAAGAGACTCCATGGTCGTACTCTCGCCAATGCGTATATATTCATCAACTGCATCGGCTCCTACGCCGTATGCCAACTGACGTATGGCAGCTGTGCATTTTTGGTAGGGAGAAAGACCCCGTTGTCCAGTGGCATCCGCTCTTTGTGTAAAGTATTCATAATTGGCCTCGAAATCATTTACGATTCTAACAAAAAGTGGACGCCGCATTTGGAACCGACGCCTAAAGGTCATAGCATCGTACACTGGCTGCTCAGCAAAGTAGTCTTTCCAGAGTTGTTCGAACCCTTTCTCATGACCCCTATCTACATTTGCACGTCTCCCCGATCTACTTCTGGAGCTTGAGGCTGTGTTTTCCCGACGTGCACGTCTTTGTTTCATCATCTCGAGCAATTCTTCGACGTCATTGGATATAAATTGTTGGAATTGTTAGGACGGCTATTTTAACGACCTGATTTTGAATATCAGGATTCAAGTATGGGTTTATAGTGGGTGGGGGTTGTTGGCTTACTTCATCGTTATCACTTGTGTAGTCGGTTTCCTCATCGTTCTCACTCAAGGGTTGTGTTACTTCGTCGTTGGAACTCATTTTTTTAGATATATTGTGGTGGGAGTATTTGAGAAATTTTGGTGTGAAAGGTGTTGTATTGAGTAGAGAAATGTGTTATTTATAGTGTGGTAGGGTTAAATAATTTATTTATTTATTTATTTTATGTAAACATAATTATATTATTATTATTATTATTATTATTATAAAAGAGCCGTTGGCTAAAAGTATAATATTATTATATCATATTATTATTCTTATTATTATTTAGATATATAATCTTCATCAACACAATTCCCCATGTATCACCTACCCACCAACACAAACAACAAAGCTCAACTACCGATCCATCTTCCTCGTCGGCTTCGTCTTCCTCCGTCTTCTCCGTCTGCCAAAACCCACCTACCCATCGCCTGCCTCTGTCTTCCTCCGTCTGCCGCCGGCTGGGTGACCCCAACAACGCCGGCGGTGATTGCCGCCGGCACCGCCCGCCCGCCATGTCATCAATTTATTGTTTTTTACTTGATGGTGGGCCCACTTCAAACTCCATCACAAACGTTTGTGATCTCAAACAAACCTCCAACCCTCCGTTTTCCTCCACCGGTAAAAACCGTCGTTCGTCCGTTTGCTCCTTTCATGCCGCTGGAGATGCTCTTACTTCGTACTGTGTTATCCTTTTGGGTTTGAACCTCTGCCCCCATCATTACCCTTCTCCCAACAACGATGATTCCTCCCGGCGTCCACCGGAAAAACTAATATTCCGGTTGCCGACTTACACGTCACAAAGGCCACACTTCCCGTATTCTTCACCTACACTTAATTGATTTTGTTCCAATCGGTCGGCTAGATCTAGTAACAAGATAAAAGCGTGCCGGTCTAGCCGCGCCTATCAATTTTATCGGCGAGTAGCATTTTTGGAAGAAGGTGTCATGTTACCAGTTCGCAACAAGTTTTATCATCAGTGCACTCCTTGCTTTTGCACAAATCTAGTCCCGGGGCGAACCTGGGGTTTGTTTCAAAACTCACGCTCACTTAATCATGTTATTGGTTACCAGTCTCCTGATCTACATCTTGGCAGCCGAACTTGTTTCGGATGCAGGTATTGAACCGTTTCCGTTTTTGCCATTAGTATTATTGCTCCATTGGGAAAATAGTTTATTATGCAATTTGGTGGTATATTTGGCTTGCTTAGTATAGTTTTGATACCACAAATGCTTGCAAGATGTTAGTTATTTTCTCATGGAAACCAGAATGTATGTGTTCTGAGGAATTTATTTCTTTAACTGGTTCAAATTTGCTAATTTGCTATACTCTTTGTTTGTAGTTAAATAACACTTAACTGATTATTTATGTCATCTTTGGTGCTCTCTAACTGAAACCAGATGGTGGTTCAATAGTCAATACCAAGATCATAATGGAACTAGAAACTATGGTAGGAAGAGGGATGAAGACGGGAACCAGAAGACAATTTCGGTTATGGAAGGCAGCCAAATTAGGCATTTAGTAATGCACAACATGATGGGCTGAGGGTGAGTTTTGAAAGGGAATTCAGGTTGGTCGTGCGACTTGATTTCTGCAAAAGCAAGGAGAGCATTGATGATAGAGCTTAGTGCAGAATGGGGCATGGCAGCACCTTCTTCCCCAAATGCTACTCGTGGGTAATGTTGAGCCCTGAGTTGCAGAAGAGGCGCTAGAAGAGCATCACGTGTTACTCTTGCTCCTAGAATAAGAATGTGGCTGACGCTTTGGAACAAAATCAAATAGGTAGCGGTGAAGAATGTGTGAAGTTTAGTTTTTGCGTGGGTCGGCAATCTGAATATCAATATTGTGGTGGACTTCGTCATCTTTGTTTTTTCCATTAAGAATATGAAACCAAAAGGTGTGGATTTTTAGAAGCTTTGTACCTTAATCTTTGTTTGTAACTTTCTCTTCTAAGAATAAAAAGATTGCTACTGCTAAAAAACTCTTATATTAACCCTTTTAAGCTATGTTGGTTTTTAAAATATATGTATAATAATATAGGACTAGGATTATAAATTACTTGACACTTTTCATAAGATTTTAAGTTTGTTTTCTCAAATTCACTTCTATTTTCTCCACTTATGTTTATATAAGTCCTTATTTTTTTTATATTATGAACAAAAACTTAAATTTTGTTATTAGCTTGATCTGCAGCCAAAAAACAACTTCTGCAGCTAAGAGTTTGGTTTGCAACTCTATTTTAAAACTGGGAATTTTGAATATTTAACTAAAGACTACCTAAGTACCTAGGCCAGCAGAGATACTTGTAGAACTATGTCCTGCACCAAAAGCATCATGAACACCCTCATCTCTTTTAGGCAAAGATCCAAAGTCCAAACTCAAATAAAAATCAAACCCCTAATTTCTCATCTTCAAAATTATGTACCAAACAAAACATTCAATTATTAACATACTGTCGCACAAAGTTATTTTAGATATTAATTCGTAGATAATTACTCGGTGGCCTAACCCAAACGCTCTGGCAAAGGTATGACGCCCAATAAGCTCAACATGAAGACCCAGCCCTGGTATCATATATAAGCAAATCTAAACAATGCTAAAAGCTACAAATTCATGATAAATGGTAGCAATACAAGCCCATTCTTTTACCCTGTGAACCACCCCATGGTCCGTGAGTTATGCATCCTTCAAACTCAACTTTGTTAAACTTTAGACAAGTGAATCAAGTACACCAAACACATATTGCATAAAACGTTTATGCGACTCTTTTCATTAATAAGAAACAAGAACAAAATACTTTCTACCACACTAAAAATAAACCTTTTGATGGGTTTATATAACACCCATAATTATAATCCTACTCAAACTAGGGAACAATAATCATACTAGACTTCAATTTTATCTAATAACAAATAAAAGATAACTATGACACCAAGTTATTCAACTTGGTTCATGAACTTTTGATCTCCACCAAACCGTCCCTTGAGATCTTCCATACCACCCTTAAACTTTTCATATTAACCATTCGGTCCTTCAAGTTGGTATTGCACCAAGCTTTACAAACCTTACCTCCATGCAAATCATATTAAATAGGTACACCTTTAACCTATAAATAAGAAGAAAATAAGAAGCAAATGATGAAGTGAATCATGTTAATTACAGAGAACAAGGTTCAAATGAATTTGATGCTAATAGTTCCAATAAACAAAGCTAAGATCATTAAAATCTACATAGGTTTGGAACCTACCAGAAAATCGAACCGGAACCGAACCAGTTTGAAACCCATTACGTAGAAACTGGTTTGAAACCGATTAAGTAGAAACTGGTTTGGAACCAATTGAAAACATAGGTCCGGAACCGGTTTGTAATTTTCTCCACCAAAACTGGTTCCAAACCGGATTATAACCCGAACCTAACTGATCGTAACCTGGTCAAGAAACTAGTTTCAACCTGAACTGAAACAGACCATAAACTGGTTTGACTTTTTTGACCAAACCGAACCAGTTTTAAACTGGTATGTGCACCTCTACTGAAACGGATATAACTTCCTAGCTTCATATTTGACTCGTTTCTTCATACAGTTTAAAAAAGTTTGTTAATTCATTTTACAATTTAACAAAATATTTCAAATGCAAATTGTATGGTACTGATTGCCATCATATATCACTTCAATTTTGCAATCCAAATCAAGAATGTTTGCCCACAAAGTCAAGAGTGTAGTAAAAAGAATGTGATGCAGTTGTAAAACCAAGGGCAAAATGGTAATTTCACACGCTTACAAGTACTGCAAGTTCTTTATATTGGCTATAGAGAGTGGGATTTGACTAGGGTTGCAAACAAGCCGGGCTGCCCGCAAGCTACCGAGCTTGGATCGATAAAAAGCATAAAACAAGCTGAGCTTTTCAAGCTTGAGCGGAGCCCCAAGCCTCTAAAGCATGTTTAGTTATCGAGCTTGAGCCTTGTGCAATTTTTTATATTTTGCATATTTTGGACTTTAATGTATTAATTTCACACTGCATATGTGAGCTCGAGCCGAGCTTTGGCCGGTTGAAGGTACTACCCGAGCTTGAGCCCAGCTTAGGCTCGCTTAAGCTTTTCTCAAAATATATAAAAATAATAAAAATAAAACGTACATAAATTAATTAATAAATAATAATCGAACGAAGCTCAAACTTTAGTAAAAGAGTTCAAAACGAGCCAAGCTTGAGCTCTTATAAGTCAAAACAAGCTGAGCTCAAGCCTAGTTGAGCTCGGGGTCGGCTCAGTTCGGCGCGTTTACACCCTAGATTTGACCAGTTAACATATTGTTAGAAAGATAAAGTGTTTGAAGCTAAGGTAACCTATTCTAGCATACTATCACTATTTAGGGTGCAGGAGATGTATCGGATGAATCATTATAAAGAAATGAAATAAAAGTTCTAAGCACACTACTTTGTATGAAAAAAATTGTCATAATATGACTTAGAAACAAAGAGCATAACAAGCTGTCATTTAAAGAGACAATCTGGATGGTTTGTATTTTGTACCAATTAAGCCCAACTGCTCTGTTGACAATTAACTCCGCATTTCGGGTTAGCAATTCTGTGCACGTCTGCATTATCAGCACATAAACTGGATACATATGAGCATTCAGGTATACACCTAACACCCTCTAAACGAATGACACCATCTCAATAGAAAAACACCATACGTGCGCCTGGTTAAGCATCTGCAATGGTGTCATTGATCAATCAAACATTCTGCACAATGATGGACTCAAGCATGTGACCTGTGGTTATGGCCTTGTTAGTGGTTGGGATGTCATTTTTCAAATTCTCAGCGCCCTATGCTTCTAAACTGCAATAGAAGAGAGAAGAACAATTATATAAAAAAAAAACAAACAATATAAATAGTATAAGGAAAAAATGTAACGAACGAGCATATAAACGCCAAATAATAAAGGAATGCAATGAAGCTTTTGAGAGTACTAAACGTAAAATAAACTCCTCATATGAAAATTAATATTCTTGACAGTATTAAACGTCAAATATAAATAGATGGAACTAAAAACATCATATATAGGCTAAAGTCAAGATGCAAGGCAATATACGAAATCTCATGGTACCGTCATCTTCTAAATGAGTAACACTGAAGCATGAACCACTACTTGTCTAAATAACCTCAAAACAGCGATAACTATGTAACTGAAGATTCACCAGTCACTACCAAGAAAGTAAAAAAGCTAACCAAACACCAAATAAGCAAACACAAGTGCATGGGAAGTTATTGTTAGCACACTACCAAGGACTTGTATACATTGGGAACATAGTTTATATGCTTAACCACATCAATCAAAATTCCTCATCTCCATGTTACAACATGCCATAATTATCATCCAAACGACCAACAAGTGCAAGTCAAGCCATAACACAATCCAAAAAGCCAAAATGTAAGGTAGGTGGGTCCGAATAACAAAGCCATGGTGGGAAGTAATCGTCCTACTGACAAAAACAAAAACAGAACATCATCCAAATGACCCATAATTGCAGCTATAAGGTTCACAACAAAATCAAAGAACACAAGGAGCTCATGCTTCACATCTAAAATCTATTGACATGGGAGGTACTTTCTTTAAACAACACACAAACTCGGAGCCATTATCATGGAACATATACTCCACATTCATCAGAAAATGACGTAACCACTAAATGGGTACAGAAAATACCTTTTTATATAATAATACAAGAATCTAAAATCTATTGACACGTGTTCTGCTTCTATCTTTAAAGAGACAGTTTGGATGAATTTTTCCCATAACCATCAACACAAAAACTAGGTACAAATATGCATTCAGGTATACCCACTAAAAATAGCCAAAATATCAATTAAATATATACACACACACACACACACACACACACATACCATATGTGTACCTTGTCAACACCATGTGCTTCTGATCTACAATAGAATAAAGAACAGTTATCTGAAAGACTGCAATAGAAGGTATGTAATGAACTAGCTTAGTCACTTCTGTGGCATTAGAACATAAAGATAAACAGAGGAGCAAATATCAGTTAGATTTGTGAACATGGAAGGCCATGAGCAAAATCCTGAAACCCAAATTGATATATTGACAGGAACTTCCAAACATCTATATAGAACACAAATATATCATAGTATTATTGTCATGTAACCTCGTCTACTAAATGTGGAACATTGAAGCATGGAATAGTATTATCGTCTAAATAGCCTCAAAACAACAAAAACTACTGGCAAGTAATTGAAGATTCACTGACAAGATCTTACAAGGGGCCCACAGTTTACAATCACAAGCCTAAAAAGAAAATCTAATAGCTATGAAATAAAAGATCCTCGGAACAACCCAACAACATTCTTTGGTTATTTGTACTCAAGAAAGTGAAAAATCCAAATAAAACACCAAATGGCCCAAATTGGGAACAGGGTAGAGCATGTCTAAAACATAAAATTTTGGCATCCATACAAGTACGAAAAGAAGTAAATAAATGGTTGGAAGTACACTACTACAGACTTGTATAGATTGGGAACATATAATTCAAAAATCACTCATCCATATAACCAAAAAGTCAAGCCATAAATCAATCAAACAACACGCATTATTAGGATCAAATTTGTCATAAAGTAATTTTATATTACCATTAATATCTTTAACAAAAGCTATTCCAGCAGACAAAACTAAGTAAATAGAGAGATGGAGTTATAGGACACAATAAGATAACTAAATACCGAGAATGAACTACTGAAAATACAAATAGAACATAGTCGCCAAAGATCCTAGTACTAAAATATACCTTAAATGCATCTTACCTAGCAACCAATCATGTATAATTGGCGGGTGGGCCTAGCAGCTCTGCTACATAAGCACAGCGATTATGGCCCTCTTTGTGTTATCTAATTCTGCATGATAAGAATGATAGAACTGTAGAATTACAAGCATAATCATATGGTAAAGAGATACAGGACGATACAGTATTCAGCATAAAGGTAAATGGTTCATATTCAATTCTGCATCTCTAGAATCCGAACAAGCTATTCTATTGGGCGCAGGAGATGTGTAGGAGGCATCATTATGGAGAAATGAATTAAAGTTCTAAGCATACTACTTTGTATGAAAACAAGTGTTATTTGACTTATAACAACTCATCATTTAAAGAAACAATCTGGATGATTTGAACTCTGCATTTCTAGTTAGCATTCAGGTATGAGGTATGAGGCATACACTCTCTGAAAAATGGTCACCGTCTCAACAGTAAAATACCATATGTGCACCTGGATAAGCATCCTGCAATGGTGCTCATTTATCAATTAAAGATTCTGCACAAAGATGGACTCAACCATGTGGGCTGTGGTTATGGCCTTCATAGAGGATGCACTTGCAGTGTCAGTTTTCAACGCATTGTGCTTCTGAACTGCAGTAGAACAAAGAACAGTTATAAGAAACAAAAAAATAAAAATATTACAAGGAAAGAATGCAATGAACGAGCTTAGTCACTTTAGTGGCAGAAGAGCATATGGAAATAAAAATTCAACTTGCATATATGAAAACCAGTTATTAGGTGAGGCCATGAGCAAAATCCTGAATTATCAAATTGGTGTATTGAGAGGATTTTCCAAACAGCAATGTAGAACTCAGATATCGCATATAGCCAAAGTCAATCCTCAAGGCTATGTATAAAATCTAATGTAACCTCATATACTAATGTATGTGTAACATGAAATAGTGCTCATCTAAATAACTTCAAAACAACTAAAGCTATGGTGGCAAGTAAGCAAAGATTCACTGCCAATATCTTACAAAGGGTCCATAGCTTACTGTCACAGAAAACACCAACAGAACAAGTAAACAGCATTCTTTGGTTATTTGTCCCCAAGAAAGTAAAAAATGCAAACATAACACCAAAAAGCCCAAATTGGGAACAGGGTATAGCAAGTCTAAAGCATACACACACATCATCATTCATCAAAGGGAAGATATAGCATAACGATTTCATGTCCACATAAGCACCAAAAGAAGTAAATAAATTAAAAAAGTTTGGAAGCACACTATCACTTACTTGTATAGATTGGGAAAACCACATAACTCAAATTACTCATACAAATAACCAACAAGTCAAACCATAAATCAATCAATCAACAAAATCAAATGCAACCAAATATGTTCTAAAACAACTGAAACCACGGCCAGTTGGGTAGGAATTACCCTAGTCAGAATAACAAAAACAGAACATCATCCACAACTCCACATAACCCTTAGTGAAGCAATAAGAAGCACTACAAAATTAAACACCATATAAGGAGCTTATGGTTCACATCCAAAATCTATATGACGTATATAGAATTGTAATAACACGCAAACTCTGATCCATCATCATGAATAAGGTACAAACACAAAATGTAACTAACTTCCCTAAGACTGCTACTAGCGCGTACCATAACAAAAAAGTAAGGAACTGAATTGTGTTATTACAGATTTGCAAAAGATGGAAACACCTCGATGAAACAAAGTAACCCGGTCCACAGGTAAACAACTAAACACCGTTAAACCTTAAGCTAATACATACCTAGCACTTGTAACAGCAACCCTATGGTAAGTGGGAACCATTCAATTCAAAGAAACAATAAGCAAGCCAAAGACGCAACCAAAATGAATAAGCAAACAACTTTTCCCAGTCTAGCAATGACTGCGAAAACGGAAGTATCAGAAACAACAAGTTCGACTGCGCAAGCAAAACCGTACATGAGGACAACGCCAATGGAGAACCTTGCGACTTGATTTCTGCAAAAGCAACCATAATAGTAATGATAAAGCTGAAGGTGATGGTTAACCCAGAGTTCAACTAGATCATCATGTACAGCATTTGTTGCTATGGTAAGATGGTGACAGAGCCATCGGACAACAATCAAACAGAATTTTTGAATTTTGGATTTTGGTACTATACATAAGATATAAATATATAAAACAAAAATTTAATTAACGAACATAAACTACCGAATTAAATAATCATTGTAAACGAACATAAATGAGCACATTACCGAACATTCATGAACACAGATGAATGAAGGGAACATTTGTTCATCTCCATTCGTTTAACTAATGAGCATATTTTCTTGTTCATGATCATTCATTTATTAAATGAATGGACATAAACAAACTTTCCTTCAAACGATTTGCTGAATATTCGGTTTGTTTATAGTCCTAGCTTCAATTGCAAGAGATAATGGAAAGTGATAACTAAAATTATGCGAGAAAATTGTAGAGGCTATGAATTGATCCCAAAGCCCTATCATGTTAAGAGAGAGCTCAACCACCTACGCTACTTCGTTAATTTGGTTGACAATATTTTGAATAATTTGTCATTTCTTCCGATAAGGGATAATCAAGTTTGATCAGCTAGTCATTATTATATATACGCTTACATACACATGAGTACTCACAGAAGACACTCGGGCTTGCTTTTGGAACATGCCTTTTAAGTTGCTCAATCATGCCATAGGCACTCATGTCTTCCATCTTCTTAATTAAAGAGATTAGAAAACATTGGGGCGCTTGCATAAAGAAGGCTACCTCAATGGTATCCTTAGTATGCTTTACATGGACCATTCTGGAAACAACCAGGCTCATCAACATGAAGCTTTTTAGCCATAACGATCAAATTGTATGCCATTCAGCTTTTCTTTCTCAAGTATGGGCTTGAGAGCGAAAGAGGAATTATCATAATACATTTGTTAAAATAAATATAATTTGTATTTTCAATGTCTTAGTATCCTTTTATTAGGGGCCCAATTACAAGAATAGAATATGAATTCAGAATTTGGCTACACCAGTTAGTAATGCCGGTTGTAGCATGCAACATTATTAACTGTTATAGAGATTGACAACGACTGCCAATTGAACTCTTGGGTATGGGTGCAAATGTGCCGAGCTGCTAGCGACCTACTTGAGATAGGCTCGTTAAAAAGCTCGATCGAGCCGAGCTTGATCGAGCCCGAGCCTAAAAGTAAGCTCGTTTAATAATCGAGTCCGAGCCCGAGCTTCACTTATCGAGCTCGAGTCGACTCGCGAGCCTAAACGAGCCTGTCATTTATATAATTTTTTAAAATATATATTTAATAATAATTAATTAATATATATAATGTTATGAAAAAATAAATAAAAATCACTAAATAATATATATTTTTTATACATAAAATTATAATAGAAAAAAATATATAAAAATAATTATAGGTATATAAAAAATAATTGATAAATAATAAACGAGCCGAGCTCGAGCTTGAGAATCTACTCACGAGCTCGAGCTTTTAGAATAGGGCTCGAAACGAGCCGAGCTTGAGCTCTGTGTAAGTTAAACGAGCTGAGCTCGAGCCTAGTCGAGTTCGGGCTCGGCTCGTTTGCACCCTTACTCTTGGGTATGAGGCAGCTAAGAGAACTCTTGTCTATGCAGTGATACGTTTAGTCTCATTTATACCCACTTTTAGTCTCTAAACAGCTATGGCATGATGTAACAAGAGAGAAAAGTGATAGCCGTCCCAGTATTGGTACATATGGAAGGGCCAGACGTGTCAACGAAACCCTTACGCCTCGGAGGGATAAACTACGCTCCAAGTGTTGTGGCTCCATCTGATGTTTAGAGTTATGTCTCTAGTGTTTCTTTATAGTAGGATTGTATGGAATATTGATTTTAAATATGGGATTTTAGTTTTTGTGTTTTACCGAATAGGGTTAAACACAACAGATAATAAATCATGCATGTGCCATAAAAGCCTATTTTACTATATTAAATTGTGGCATGTTTTGATGAATCTCATAATCTCACATGACACTTAATTTTAAATAATCTATTAATACTATGTTTTTCGCTATTATTAACCAATTTTAACTTTTTAAGTTAATAGTTAAAACTATTAAATTACAAGTTTTTGAAAAATTAAATTTAGTTTAATTTGCGATTATATTAACCAATTTTAACTTTTTAAGTTAATAGTTAAAACTATTAAATTACGAGTTTTTGAAAAATTAAATTTAGTTCAATTTGCAAAACACTAAAGGTTAATTTTTATTTTTAAAACAAACTTAGTTTTTATTATAAAATTTGACAAGTTGTAAAATTTTGTTTAGAACTTGTTTTACATGATTGTTTCATTATTTTAAAACTTCTTTTAAAATATGTTGGTATATAGGTTGATTATGTTATAATCACTTACAAAATAGAAATCAACTAACAGCAAAATAAATATGTAAATCTTTTATGGCTAAATTTGTTTGATCTTGGTAGAGCCTTACAACAAGACCAAACGGGTAACAAGGTCACAACACATAAACAACCATAAGGATGGACTTTGGTTCATATTGTCCCTTCGAGTAACTCTCGCTTACTTCACGACTCTTGTTTAACGTCTTCGGTTTCATCTCTGGGTCTATCGACTTGTTTTGTGGTTAACCGAGTTACTCGAGAGATGAAACCGAAGACGTTAAACAAGAGTCGAATGATTAAAAGGTAGTATGGAGTGCGACGAGGGTAATATGGTGTAGGAATGGACTGAACGAACAGTGTTTTACGTGAAACGATTCCGCGAAAAGTCTAGCGGAATAATTTTAACACTCGCGTGATAATCCCGAACCACACAATCACGAGCATACGCTCTGATACCAAATGTAGGTTCCCATCCGGATCAACACAGGAGTATCTCGTAAGATGAGGGTGCGGAATCCCCTACGTATACGATACGAGTATTTGATCGAGAGACACGTAAAGAAACACGTAACACGTAGGACAAAGGTTACTTGTTATTAGATGTTAACACCAAAAACACCAAAAGACTTGATGTAGCTTACAAAACAGATCTGCCCAAAAAACATATGTTTCGAACGGCGTAAGTTAGGTTTATATAATACGACAACTTCGCCTAACACCCTACGCGAAGTTGTCCCTAACTTCGCCAGAACATAAGTTCATCCAAAACCAAATAACCAAACTAACTAGTTCATCAAGACATAACAAGCAACGTAACGATTACAGACACGATAGACTCGAGACAAATGAACTACTGGCATAATGCACCAACAAGTTTGAAATATAGTCAAGTATATTGATAATCAAACAAGATAATTGCATGTGCCTAAAGTGATGTATACATTTCCGTTGTTTGTTTCGTTGAAACCATGTATTGGGATACTCTCCCAAAAAGAAGGATAAATCCTCCACATAGTTCAAACAACATTGATGGTGATAGACGCAACTACAAATCCATCGTTATTGTAAGTCTCCTATAATAAATCACACACGGTTTATTAAAGTCATTTACAATAATAACATATATTTCTTTCACATGTTATAATTCACAAATGTGACTCTTCACAATGTTGATACTCTCAACATATCTTGTATCCATGTTAATACACTCATCACATGGTGTGTGATGTCTCATCCTTGACATTTAATCATGGTGACAGCTCACAAATTGTCTTTGTGCAAATATCTTCTTTCACTATTCGATATACTATAAACATTTGATTAATTTCTATGTATGGGTTATCCGAAGATATTGAACCCAAACAATATTTGAAAGTAAATCAATAAACTGCTATAGTTCAACGAGTATCCATCTCTAGTAAGCTTACTAGAAAATATTATACCCTTTTGAGACGTTTGGGAACATATAAATTAGCTCTCAAAATTAGGATACTTAATGTAGATAACCCAGTTCTACATTTTCTTATTGATGTCCAACGACCATCAATAAGTATCATGCTTCTCTTAGCAAGAAGATAGTTCTTAATTTTGAATCATTTTTCATAACAGAATATATGCTTCAAACAATAAGAACTATCAACGAACACCAAATGTCCACATGATTTCATACATCTCCGAAACGTTCCCATGATGTCTTCAAGTGATGCAATTAGGCTCCCCCGCACAATAGCTCTATGCAATCACAGCATCACTCATTTGAGGTTCTCCCTCAGTGGTACTCCCACATTGAACAACTATTAACTACACGCACGCAGTTATATTTGAACAATTTAATTTGTTCACAACAACATCAAGTTGTTTAAAACCGTTCTAACGCCTTTGGGTTAATAAAAATTATTATGTAACGCGCTCGTTATAATATTTATGCAACTTCTAACCTGCTTGTGAGAATATTTAACCGATTTGACAAAACCATTTTTAAGACCCTTTGGTTTATACAATAAACCGTGTCTAACACGCTCGTTAGAAAATTAAACGCTTTAAACAAAACGTATTGAAGCCTTCAAATCGTTTCTAACACGCTCATTAAAAATAAAATAAACGTTTATACAAAATGTTTTTATAATTTTGGTTTTACAAAATCGAACCCTTCTAATATGCTCGTTAGAATATTAACCGATTTCTTATACAAATATAATTGTTTCTAACACGCTCGTTAGAGAACATAAATGCTTAGACAAAATGATTTTCAAGGCCTTTGGTTTATAAAATAAACTGTTTCTAACACGCTCGTTAGAAAATAAGATGTCTTATACAAATATAATCCTTTCCAACACGCTCGTTAGAAAATATAAATGCTTAGACAAAACGATTTTCAAGGCCTTTGGTTTATAAAATAAACTGTTTCTAACACGCTCGTTAGAAAATAAGATGTCTTATACAAATATAATCATTTCCAACACGCTCGTTAGAAAATATAATATATTTAGACAAAACCATTTCTAGGCGTTCGATTTATAAAATAAATCACTTCTAACCCGCTCGTTAGAAAATTAAACGCTTAGATAAAACGTTTCTAAACTTTGGTTAATATAAATTAACCATTTCTAATATGCTCATTAGAAAATTAACGTTTAGATATCAACGTTTTAAAACTTTAGTTTATAATGAACTGTTTCTAACACGCTCGTTAGAAAAGTTAAATATTTAGACAAATATTTTAAGACTTCAATTTATAAAATAATACGTATTTAACACTCATGTTAAAACCGTTGACGTTTACACAAAACGTTCATTTATTTTATAACATTAACCTGTTTCCAACGCGAATGTTAGAATGTCAAACGTTTACAAAACATTTTAACCAATGTGGGTTAAGAAAATACACAATTTTTAACAAGCTTATTAGAAAGTAAAAGTGTATAAGCCTTTATTATTTAACAATAATGATATTTTCTAAATGCTTGTTAAAACTAAACGTACGCAAACGTTTTATGGTTTAGAAAATATCTTTTCTAAAACGCACATTAGAAAATACATGTTCCAAAACATTTGAAACCAATATTATTTAGCAAATAATAATTTCTAACACGCTCGTTAGAAAGATAAAACGTTGACAAATGTTTTATTATATGGGCTTTTCAAAAAATACCATTTTCTAACATACTCATTAAAAAAATCAAGTGATTCAAAATGCATTTTGAAACATTTATATATTTTTATATATGATTCGAGTTAACGAAACATAACCAAAACCCATAAACTCGAATGTGTTTAATCAAAACATTCATTTTCAGATTCTATATTGTTCTTCAATAGTTAATCCGACTCATTTTTATGCATACATGATTTGCTTGAAAAATTATAACGAAAGTTTTTCAAATAGACATATATTTTTAACCATTACGATAATCCAAGATCCTCATATTGTTATTACTTAGAATTCAAGATCCTCGGATTCTTAAAATAACGTTACTCGATTACGATGATGTCATTTTTTCTGAAAAATAAACTATGCTAAGTTAGTTTTTCAGATATACTAATAGTGGCCGAGCCCACTAAATTAAAGTTACGCAAAACTTTTTAATCCGAACACTCGAATTAACCCATCGAAGGTGTTCTAAGTCCAACTTTGAAGGGACCAAACAATGGGTTTTTCCAAGAGTTTAGCATTAAAAAATCCGAATTGTAACCGGTTTTCGTTTCTACAAAGTCGCTCCTTTGAATAGAAACGAAAAAAAATGTTTTTTTAAAACCACAACCGCGTGAAACAAAACTAGTTTGAGTCACACGAGAATGTTTTGAATACACGAACGGTGATTTTAAAAAAAATATGTTTTAAGATTGTAGGAAGCCGTTCGCGTATAAAAATAAAACACTTTTAATAAAATGATTACAATACAAGGAATCAAACCTATCTAGGAAAGCAAGTAAATTACAATACGAATTACACCGGAAAAATCAAAATTACAATACAATTGAAATAAAATAATGCAAGAAAGTTGTGGAAGAAGAATGATGTCGTAGTCTTTGTGGCCGAGGATCGTGTTTTACACGGGGCCCTTAAAACAAATTCCGGGTCTCTCCCCGTTTTGTTTCCCAGGGTACAACGGCCTAAGCAATATGTACTGCCGGGGAGGGCTCTAGCACCCGAATAGTACCTTAAAGAAAATGATGAAGATGATCAAGAATGTTGGAATTTTTTAAGGAGAAAGTTGAAGAAAACACAAGAGAGAATGTGTTAATTTTGTGTTTTTTGTGTGTCTACAACCAAGGAGCTCCCTTGGTATTTATACTAGTAGAAAGTTGAAACCATTCAACCATCATTAAAGGAAAAAGTGAAACACCCCAATCAACATTAACCAATGCATTTAAGTTTTGACCAAAACTTAATAACATGTTGAATGGTCTTGACTAAATCAAAGGTGTTTCTGATGCTAGACTGTCGCTATCTAGTCAAAAACAAATAAATCAGTGTCCTAATCACCTTAAACTAGTCAGGGTAAGTAGGGTGTCGAACCACGAGGAATATGTGGTCAGTGTAAAGTGAAATCAATTCCTAACATTATGAAGTAGTTCAATTAAAGTGCTGATCACACTAGCAAACAGTTTATATTTTATAATAAGTAAACAAGTAATAACGTATTCAATCGATTAACAAAGACAAATCACACCCGGGAATTCAAGTAAGCAAACTAACATCAAACTCATGCACATAACAGATAAACTATCCTGCGCCATCCATGATTGGGTGATGTGGTCTAAAATATATATATTATTATATAAATATTTCCTACACTTTTAATTACGTTTGGCTAGATTTTTAATGAATACTATTCTTAGTTGGCTCATATGTGGTTTTTTAAGGTTCTAAAAGACAATGAACTAAAATCGGATACTTTTATTAAAGTTGAGACCGACGAGTGATACTCGCACGAATTTTACTAAGCACTCGTTTTAACTTAAGCTACATAAATTAAAATTAAATTTCAATATATTTAATATATAAGTGGTTATAGAAAAAAGAAAAAAGAAAGAAAAGAAAAAGAAGCAAGATTTAATCCACACCTTTATATTTTAATTTAATATGAGAATTAGAAGTTACAAAAATTTTTGTTTGGTTTGTGCAGTTTACGCCAAAACTCAAAAGGAACAAAACATTGACTTATGTGGGACCGTAAGAAAGAAGCTTCGATCAAGAATTGGTGGACCGGGCCCTGTGCATATTTATCATGGTTTGACTTGGGTTGCAAGAAAAAAAACATAATATAAATTAGGAGCCGTGAGCAGAAGACAAAAACTAAGCATTAATATAATTCTTTCTTGGAAGAAGACGGCTACAGGAAGAAAAAAACCTACGAACGAAAGTGAGCAGTTTTGAGGAAAGAGAAAGAAGCTTTTTGTCCGGGTTTAACACATACTCATCCAATAATCGTTATTATTTTGTTTGAATTTATTATTTTCGTTAGGAATTTATTGTTTGAACCTATTGTTCTTGAGTATGGTTGTTGGCTAAACCCTTAGACTACTTAGGGCTTATGATGAACCTACTTTGATGCTTTGATTTGACTTTGGGATTGTTTATCGTTATGGTTTTTATGGTTTAGTAAAAGATTTATTTATATTAAATTGATGCGTATGAATGCTTAGGATTGTTTGATGAGTTTTGTTCCATAGCTTTCCTTTATTATTGTTTGCCATACGATAGGTTGCTATTAGATCAATTACTATGTGTTCTTGATTATTTTATGATTTGATGTCATGATAAGATCATAGGAATAATATTGTTAAATAAACTTAAGTGTGCTGCTAAACTAAAAACTGTAAAGTGCTAGGTTATTGATGAATCTTTAGTATTTAATCTTGCTAGATTTAGTTCTTCGTAAGGAGTTCGTCTAGGGTTGATTATTTATTATTGTTTACAAATCAATTAAATATAGTAAATTGCCTTTGATTTCCGCGCTGTAAGGTAGGATTTCGTATAAAGGAACTAAATCAAAAATTAATTAGGTGACCGTAAGGGAACTTGATTTTTAATACTGGTGTGCGTTAAAATTTATTAAAAACCCATAGGTGTCTTCTTGAGAAGGGTTAGCGGTCATGTTCGGGTTTTCTTTTAAGTGTCTATTTTACGATCCCAGTCCATGACTAAATATTTTCCCGGTTAATTCATAACTGAAATTTAGGGGATTCTAGCCTAGGTAGTTTTCTCATCATCATCATCATTTTATTTTCACAACAGACTTTGTTTTCGTTTAAATTACTTGTTTTGTTAATTAGTTTTTAATTATAGTATTAAATTAGTATTTTAAATAAAAACCCCCCAAACAAATATAATTAATAAGTCGTGTTTTGTAGTCGAGTCTAATTAGCTAATAAACGTAATTTAGAGAGTCTCGTGGGTTCGATATCCGGACTTACTTAGCTGTACTAGAGTCGACCGGTTCACTTGCCGGTTAGTAGTTTTAGTTAAGTTAAGAGTCTAGAATAATTACTTAGTGTCTAGATTAGCGTAATTTTAGTTAATAAATTTATAACTGCTTTTAGCACATCATTGGGATCAATGGTTCTCCTCCTTGCTGCTCTAAAAATCGTCTGGATAGTGATTAATGGCGTCTAGGGTTGTCAAAACGAAATATAAAATCAAAACCCTAACTTTCATGATTCTGGGGACCATCGCGTAGCACGATGGTCTCCTGTCCTGGTCCATCGCGCTACGCGATGGACCAAAGGTCAACTCCTGATAAATTACAGGGCATCGCGTTGCGCGATGCCCCACCTTCAATACCCATCGCGCTACGCGATGGGTCTCTTCACTCAGCAAGTCCATATTAATGTCTCGGTTTGCGTGCTGGACATCCCAGGTCTTCATTCCATGCTCATACAGGTCCAAATTAAGCGCGTTAAATACCTGTGACCTGAAACATAATAAACACGTTTGAAGTACCAAAGTTCCTAAATTAAACGAATAAAACGAACATCACATCCCCACACTTATCTTTTGCTTGCCCTCAAGCAAAACTCTAAAGTAGACATTAACCGCCATCATAAGTCAACCAATTATCACCATTAATACTAGTAAGGTTTAAGGTCATACCCAGTTTCCTAGACTGACACTTTATAGATTGACAACCCACTACTATAAAACTATAGAATCGCCCAGACAAGTGTACTTTGTTTCCGGTTAGGGCATATATGTTCACACCCCTCACACTATCAACACTCCTCTCGGTTTAATATCTGGACTAGCAAAAGATGTGCTAGTATATGTCTCTGCCCTCAAAATACCTAATATGAGTTACAACTTAATACGCTTGCAGGTCAGTCTTATCTCCACCCATTAACCACCGGTTGCATAAAGGCTCGGACTAAGCTTTTGCTGAGGCTTAGGTTCGGGTGCGGATTGGGCTTATTTAGTGACTCAGGTGGATGAAACCCAGTTAAACAAACCAATATACAGACTCACGAATACAAAAGAACTGATTACACAATCAACTGCTATTTACATACTCGACTGCTAATAATAACTGAAATACTAAACTGATAACTTCTTTTTGTCTTTTTGCTGATTTTTCAATTTTTTATTTATTTATTTTTTTTTCTAGAAATCAATAACTGATATTTACAACTCTGAACTTTACAACTTTACAACTCGTCTGACTAAGTACAACTCGAAATATATACAACTCGATAACGAACTAGATTTCATCACACGGGTAAAAATAAAATAAAGGCCAAGGCTGAAATGGTATGTAATGTTCAGTTTAGCAATTGAAAAAGGAATATGGTCCAAACGGGCTCCTAAGGGATAATGTCGGGTAAGGAATTTATTTAGTGAGGAAATATGTACAGAATGGGTTTTCTAAAGTCCTAATATCCATATAGGTGGTGGTATTAAGATCTCGAAAAGCATGTGACAAGCAAGTTCTAATTCTGTAAAACATACCGATTTCCCTCAATAAATGACAAGACATGTTTTATATCTATTATATATTATGTGTATTAAGTATAGGGGCTAATCTCACAATATGTCTGGAAATATGGGCTGCCGATATGAAACATGTATACCCATCCCCTTGACTCGTTATCCCGGCCTAGACGATTCCATTTTCAACTTCTCATTTTAAAAACATTTGTCGGGAAAACTATCGAGAAGCTGAAAAACCAACCATGACCAAAAACCTCTAACTTGGCATTAATAGCAATAAGTGACAGTTAACAACTTAAGTTTCTGAATACTCTTCAAGGTACTATCGGGCTAAAAATTTTCAATTTTTCCCCCATCCCCACACTTAAGGTTGACATTGTCCTCAATGTTAAAATAATAAACAATTAACGAACATTTGAGGGACAGGGTTGAACTGACAGTTTACTACTCGAAAACTCGGGGAACAAATGTGATGGGTTTAAGCAAATTATACAATTACAGTTTTAACAACTAAAATAAAAACAACAAAATAGTTTATGAAACCGAAATCACCTGATAATCACGACAATGCAATGCTAAACTCGGCCCATAACTCTCAACACACTCGTGACACACGTCTCCAACTCCGACCAATACTTATGTGTGACCGCGGATTCCACGGTAGCAGTAGTTCTAGCTCTACATTAGGAGCAGGGGACTAATCAAATCTGCACAAATCTCGAGACATGTATAAGCAACCACTCATAAGTATCACGATTTAGGTCTTTCGAGAGTTAAAATTATTATATTATAAAAACATTACCGAGCCGAGTTATTCAGTTTCATAAAAAAGTTTGTTAACCAATTAAAAATAATAAAAGACCTAACTCATTTTCATAGGAATCACAGTTGCATTTAGCGTATGCAACAAGCCCTTTAAACCCCCCGGTAGCCCGGGTGGACGAGTGAAGTCTCGTGAGGGTTTATAGTGAACACACCCACAAAGTTCCAAAAGCAACACAAACAAATATACACATAAATACAAATATATATATCAAATACAGCAGACAAACATCACAAGATGTGGGAAGGCGATGGAGGGATGTGGTGATATATATATATATATATATATATATATATATATATATATATATATATTATTAATTATTTATTTAATAACAAATTTTTTTATTTTTTATTTTTTAATTTTTTATTATTTTTTTTATCCAGGACCCATCGCGTAGCGCGATGGGTCATGGGGGTAAGCGTCGCGCTACACGACCCAAATTAGTCAGATTAGGGTTTGGCTACGCGATGGTGGCTGGTCTGGCGTCATCGCGCTACGCGATGACGTCAGACGTCTGGGATATCTCAGCAACCATCGCGTAGCGCGATGGTTAGCCGTCCCTAGTGAACAGAAAGTTTTTCCAATTTTTGGGTCGGTCATTTTCCGACCCGGTCACTTTGCGACATCCCGACATCACCCTGAACACGTTTCCGAAGTCGGAATTTGCAATGCGTACCTGGATTTACGTGAAATTAACCAAATGCTTACCGAACTATCATGACTTGCACCTCACCAAAACCTCCCCACACTTGGGATTTGCTGCACATAACTTGAGACAAAAGTCAAACAACGACTCAACAAAAAGAAAATAAAATGGAACATACTTACAAACCCCTGGTTACCTCCCGGTCAGCGCTGAATTACGTGTCTACAGCTCGACAATGCCTCGAATGCTTCAAGTATTTTCATAACTCGATGAGGTCACAACGAGGCTCGCTGATTCCTTGTCAACCATTCCTTTGCCGGTTACTGATTTCTCCTCATCTTTCATGTTAATCACTCTCTCCTTCCAGCCTTTCTTTTTCATGTTACCTTTCAGCTCGTTCATATCAGTTACAAAACATCCCTCTCTTGTATGATTTGTGCATGATGGTATACACTTGTCAACAAGAGAGTTAGTAGCATTTTCAAACAATAATAACCGCTTAACACGGTTCCCATACTTAATGCCCAAAAATCCCTCAGCACAATCAATTACCGCATATGCTGTTGCAAGGAATGGCTTACCCAGTATAACTTCAGGTTGTTTAATATTCCCTTTAGCATAATCAAGTACAAGGAAGTCAACCAGGTAGCTAAATTCATCCACTTGAACGATTACATTAGTAACCATGCCCCGGGGGTGTGTATGAGTTTGATTCGCCAACACCACGGTGGTGTTTACACTTTCTAACGGACCAAACTCATACTTATCATATAAACTGCCTGGCATGACACTAACACAAGCTCCAAGATCTAGAAGAGCCCGATCAGTTTTAAAATCTCCAATTTGAATTGATAAAAATGGCACTCCCGGGTCTTGGAGTTTACTTGAAGTGGTATTATCCTCCACCTCCTTATATTCCGTGTTGGTCAATTTAGTATTTAAACATTTTTTTCACAGGTGTAATTTTCACAAAAAGTCGATTCAGCTGAGTTCAATTTCAATTCTTTTGGAAAATTGTTTCTTCTTGACCAACATGTTATTCTCATCACTAACATCATTCACTACCGCCTAAACAAACTGCGGTGGTGAATCAACTTCAACACGGGTAATTTCAAAATGAGGTACAAGACTTACCGTGTTGATGTGCACACTATTACCTTTCTTAGAGCTTGAACTGGCATGTTGCGGGTTCACTGTGGTATCGCTCGGTAGCTGACCCGCGTTCTTCTGAAATCTCGCCACGTCTGCTGCGAGCTGACCAATCTGCTTTGACATTGCCTCTAAAGACTTATCACTTAACTCGAACTGTCTCTGCGTTTCCTTCTGATTATCTGACACAAGCTTCAACAACGCATCGAGTTTTGAATGAACTGACTCGACTGAATTTCCCGAACTAACCTTCTGCTGGTCCTGATCCTGATTACCCGACGAACTATTACCCCGGTAACCATCTCTGTTATAACCCCGACTATTACTCCGACTGTTCGAACCACCCTAACGGTAGTTATTCTGCCGTCAGTTCTGACTGGACCCCTGAAAGTTCGGGTTCGATTGATTCGACGCGTTCCCGTATTTGAAATTAAGGTGATTCCTTAGGCCCGGCTGATAAGTATTCGAATTGACCCCTTGGCCCTTAGAATTCCCGTACGCGTAACTGACTTCCTCCTCATCGGTGTACTCGTCATAATCATCAAACTCGGGGCAATTTTCTGTCTTATGCCCCAACTCGCCACAATCTGCACAAACCGAGAATTTCACCCCGAGTTTACCAACCTCTTTCTTTTTCTCTTTCCGATAACCCGCGAGTTCTCATTCTAACTTAGCAATTTTGTCTGACTCGCTCGAGGCTGATTTAACTGTTCGGGTGACCCCGATTTTTCGTCTTCGATCTGCAGCTGCTTCTGTCTTGGAATATTCACTCATAAACTCCAAAAATTCCAGTCATCTTCCTCGAATTGATTAAACAATTGACTATTACAAGAAGCTTTCAAATATTTTCTGTCTTCATAAGTCAACCCATCAACAAAACACTTAACCAACTCCCACAACTCGATCTGATGGTGCGAGCACTTTCTAATCATTTCCTTAAAATGAGCAAAGGCTTCATGAAATAACTCACCCGGTGACTGTGAAAAATGTCAAATTTCCATTCGGGCCTTAATGGTCTTTGACTGTGAATAATACTCGTTAAGGAACACTTGCTGCATCTCACCCCAGTTCTCAATACTGTGCATCGGTAGCGAGTTGAACCAGTGTTTTGCTTTGTCTTTTAATGAAAACTGGAACAACCGCAACCAAACCTCATCCTGATCGTATGTACCGTCACCGATAGACCAGCAAATAGCTAAAAAATCTGACAAGTGTGAATACGGGTCTTCAGTCCGTGAAAATGGGGAACTATGTTAATGTAGGACGGACGGGATTTAAACGTCGACTACCCCTATATGTGAACCTGTGGAACAATCGGTGAGGCACCATCTGAAATAGCCGATCTGAACCGACTGTTAACACCCTGAGCCGGGAGCCCATAATTCCTTCGTCTAACTCTCGGTTCCTCAAAACCTCCCCGGTTAACTTGAATCGGCTGTCTTCCTTCCTCCCGATATCTTCCTATACCACCTCGATCTGGATTTCTGTTCCTCCACCTGTTACCTCATACCCTAACCGGTTCCTCAACTTCCTCAACCTGTATACCCTCATCTGCGTTTCTCTGCTCAAACCCGTCATTCCCTCTAACTCGCCATTCATCCCCATTACTACCATCATTCCTCGGTTCTTGTTCCTCCTCATCTCCCTCTTCTTCGTCTTCGGTGTGAATACTGACATGATCGAAATCCCGTATAATCGGCTGTCGGTGACGAGGGGTGTTGTTCGGGGCTGATGGCCCAGGTTTGTCAAGGTTTCGGTTTTGGTTTCTGGATTGTCGGGCTGAATTTTAGGGTTGTTGATTGGTGTTTATTGGTGGTAGGTCATTAATTGGTGGATTTTGATTATTTGGTGGGTTAGGTTCGGGTTGGAAAATTTCGGGTGGTGGGTTTTGGTTTTGATTCTGGTTCTGACCTTCCATATCTGACTGTCTGATTTGAGCTCGGTTCTGCCAAGCTAACCGTTCGATTTCTAGCTCGTAAATCGGCGGAGAATTTCTTCCTGAATAGCGGGTGTGCATAAACCTGTTACCTGCACAACGAACACACCCCGCGTAAAATGGGAAAATAAAACTAAACTAAAATTAAAAATAACAACTAAATTAAAATAAACTAAACAGAGAAATCAATTAACACAAAAACACTAAGCGCACTAACTCCTCGGCAAAGGCGCCATTTTGATGCTAGACTGTCGCTATCTAGTAAAAAACAAATAAATCAGTGTCCTAATCACCTAAAACTAGTCAGGGTAAGTAGGGTGTCGAACCACGAGGAGTATGTGGTCAGTGTAAATGAAATCAATTCCTAACATTATGAAGTAGTTCAATTAAAGTGCTGATCACACTAGCAAACAGTTTATATTTTATAATAAGTAAACAAGTAATCACGTATTCAATCGATTAACAAAGACAAATGACACCCGGGAATTCAAGTACGCAAACTAACAGCAAACTCATGCACATAACAGATAAACTATCCTACGTCCACTACAGATTGACTAACCGGTTAAACCTTAGGCATCCACGCTCGCTAACACACGGCACTGGTTATCAAACGGTCCCTGCCAGTGTGACTCAACTAAGGGCAAACGTATGCTTTCTCACAATTAACAGGTCAAAACAATCCTATAAGCAATTATCATAGCAACTGGCACACTAATCGTTCCGATCAAAATAAACCTAAACTGACGTTGTGCACAATAATACTAGACATCAATACTCATAGATTAACATCAAGATAATTACAATCAATCTTTCTAGCACGTGGGAAAATAATTGAAAGATTACAAACTATACATCCCGGGTATGACTCGAAGGATCTAGCCACGTCTCGGCATCTCTCGGGCTTCGGTTATGATGGATAGGATCATGTACAGGGCCTTGAGATGATTGGGATCAATGGTTCTCCTCCTTGCTGCTCTAAAAATCGTCTGGATAGTGAATAATGGCGTCTAGGGTTGTCAAAACGAAATATAAA
This sequence comes from Bidens hawaiensis, assembly GCF_021521415.1. Taxonomy (NCBI): domain Eukaryota; kingdom Viridiplantae; phylum Streptophyta; class Magnoliopsida; order Asterales; family Asteraceae; genus Bidens; species Bidens hawaiensis. The sequence continues at coordinate 9,124 of NW_027498237.1, read as the reverse complement.
ATCAAAACCCTAACTTTCACGATTCTGGGGACCATCGCGTAGCGCGATGGTCTCCTGTCCTGGTCCATCGCGCTACGCGATGGACCAAAAGTCAACGCCCGATAAATTACAGGGCATCGCATAGCGCGATGCCCCACCTTCAATACCCATCGTGCTACGCGATGGGTCTCTTCACTCAGCAAGTCCATATTAATGTCTCGGTTTGCGTGCTGGACATCTCGGGTTTTCATTCCATGCTCGTACAGGTCCAAATTAAGCGCGTTAAGTACATGTAACCTAAAACATAATAAACACGTATGAAGTACCAAAGTTCCTAAACTAAACGAATAAAACGAATATATTGACACACTAATATATGTACAAATAAACCGAACATCAGTTTCAACTAATCATATAAATTAGAAGAATTCACAATTAAAATATATATTTTATTTACACAAAATTTTCCAACAGCTAATACATTTAAAATCACTTCTTTAATCTTTCCATGTGATTAGTAGTAGTGCCATTTGGGATCAACTTAGAAATCATATATCCGTTCAACATCAAATCATGGCGGGTTTATAAGCCCAACTCAAGAATTCCACAAATTGGTGGTTTCTAAACGATATTTACCTGGAATATTGATCATCTAAGATGATTAAGGTCACTAGGTCAGTGGCTGTTAGGATGGGAGTGGCTGCCCTCTATAAAGATTTTATTTAAATGTTATTTTTACGCAAAAATACCGATCACCCTCATATAATACACCCTAGTTAACCACCGTCCGGCCAGTTATCCAACAAGAAAGCCATAAGATAGTCCAACAAATCAAATGCAATCTTATATGCCCAAGAAAGATAGATAGACCTAAGCAACTTAAGGTACACTGGATAGTAACTGGTGGTTCAATACCAAGATCATATTACTATCACAATCAAGGTGATAACGACTTGCATATTACATGTTTCTTCTTGTTACACCTAAGGTAGTATCACTATAATCAATAATATAATAAACATGACAAAGATGCAACCAAGATGCACAAGAAACCTATTTTTCCCAATCGAGCAATAATGGCATAAACCGAATTGCGGTCAAGACCTACGACAGAAACAACAAGTTCGGTTGCACAAGCCAATCCATACATAAGGACACTGGTAACCGAGACCCTGACGGGGTGAGGGTGAGTTTTAAAAGGGAAACCAGGTTGGCTATGTGACTTGATTTCTACCAAAGCAAGAAGAACATTGATGATAAAGCTCAGCGACGAATGGGGCATGACGATACGTTCTTCGACAAATGCCACTCGTGGATAATAGTGATGCCATGGGTGTCGGAGAGGCAGACCAACGTGCGTTGCTCTTGTTGCCCGAGTAAGGATGTGGCAGATATATTGGTACAAAATCATGGTATTATTGGTGAATAACTTGAGAAACATTTTTCCTTTTTTTTTTTCTTAAGTCGGGAAGAATTGTTTGATGTTGGGGAGAAATAAAGGGTTGATTTTATAGTAGGAATCTTGTCCTTTTTGGTTTTGAATGGTAATATCTAAGCAAGACACGCCTAGGGCTAAACCTTTGGTCGTCGAGTGGCCCCAAAAAAGATTCATGCAAAATTGCAAATGCAACGATGCCAAGATAGCTTTGGCAACGTGGATCCTTATCTTTTTAGTTGAAGTCATTTGAAGAAAAAGTCTATAACCATTAATGCCGTGAGGTGGAGCGTCCCACAAAAGAAACAAGTAAGTTTGATAGAAATAGTCAACATATATAGAAATACTTAATTGAATGCCACAAATATTAGTAGTCTTAATCATCAACTTTTGACTGGAAGGAAAATTAACTCAACTTCTTCTTTTTTCAAACTGTCACGAGGTAAACTCAAGTAATTTAGCCTGCACGTAAGGCGCTCCCTTACCCGACTTGAAGCAGCTTGCTAGAAGTAGAATAAGGACACTATTCATGCCGCCTAGAGTATCATGTCCTCATGCTATCCTATCTATGATGAAGGTGTTTTGGTCATGTTCATCATGAGGGTCATAGCACTATGCAAAATGTGGCTAGTCATTTTATGTGGTAGACCCTTGCAACACATGTAAAAGATAATTGCATTAAGAAAATGGCTTGTAACTTCCCAACTAAGGGAAGAAACACCAAGAAGTTTAGGGTTATAGCGGTTAACAGAAAAGTCTACCTCCCCCAATCAAAGAGGAGTGAGACATTTGTCTCCAAGGTTGAAACTATTGAAGACATTTCTCACGACTAAGTTTTCAATACGATTGGTAAAAGAAAAACATAAAAAGACATCAACTAGTGTAAAGATTTAAATTGTTTTATGTTTAATTAAGGAGACTATCGAAGATGTTTATCCATTGGATTTAGATGTGTACAAGAACTCCTAATGCAAGATGAATGTTATTGATCTAGACGATGATGTCACCATACGCATTTTATAAGTCATGATAATATTGTATTGAGTCGTGATACATAGAAAATTATGAATATTGCAATAACCCCAATTATGTAAATCAAAGTAACTCATCTCGCTTTTCTTCTAAACTCTCATTACTAATATATATATGAAAGATAAGTTTGACGACGCTGGACTATAATTGGTCCGTTTGGCAAGATTCCATTAGACCAAGTTTTTCTTTTTTTTTTTTTTTTTTTAAACTTAGATAATTATATTTCTAATTATCTTTGTTATGTTTGTTTTTATTAGTTTAGTTCCAATACCAATATACCATAACGAATGTGATAAAAACTGACATAATTTGCGTAGAATTAGCACATTTTGTTTTAGTTATAGTACCGTAACGAAACTGACTGAATGACAATTCATTTTTTTTTAGTCCGGTTTTATAACAAACGTGAAAAACCCAACCAAATTTGCATAGACTCACCGCCAGGGACCAACAACGCTCGGGTTTTACCAACGCTCGAGTTTCACCGACCAACGCTATCCCAATGTTCCATCTCAATTTTTATAACTTTTTTTTGTTTTAGTTTTCGTACAATAACACATGTAATAGAAACTGACCGAATTCACGTCAACTTACCGCCTCAACACTTAGGACCGGTAATGCTTGTGTTTTACCAACGTTCGGATTTACCAACCTACCCGGCATAACGCTCTGGGTTAAAAACTATGTGTCGCGATGTGATCGCTTCCCCCTTTTATGGAAGCCATCGGATTGCTTAAATTCAAAATTGTGAACTCTCCTTGATTTAGCCGTGAAAATGTCCTCAGCAATAAAGTTCTATATAGACCCATGGGGAGTTGATAATGAAAATGTTGGAAGAAAAGTGATTGATATTGGTTGGACCTAACACCTTCGATTCTATCAGGTAAGAACATCATCGTCTCTGTTCATTACTCATTCTTCGTTATCAATAGCCTATTCAACTCACTAACTTTAAACCTAACCGTTCCGAATTTAATTTGGACGAAATTCGACTCAATATTACCATCTGTTATGGTTTTAAATGTATCTTGATTGCGGATAATAATAATATTGGTTTTGATTGTTGACCCTGTCGTCGTCAGTGCAATCAAAAAACAGATTGTGATGAAGCAGTTGAAGATTTGAGTGTGGTAAAAGCGAAAGCAAAGTCGAAACAGGTTCAAGAATCTGGAAAGGATATCAGATTTATTGCAAATAAAGTGAAGGGTAAGATTTTATGGATTGGTCAAACTCTAAGAACCATTGCTTCAATGAGCAGGGAAAGACAACAACTCACGGTTTACCCTATCATTCATCAGTGCAATCAAAAAAATCCAACTGTTATCATAAACTGGGTCACAACGCAGACTGTAAAGAGAGCAACATGTATATGGTGTTTTTTGCGGTTCCAGATCTTCCTAAGCCAGGTGCCCAACTTCCATAAACTGTCACCGATCTCGATTGTGGGGATTTGATTTTTTATTGCATCTTGATGATTTAATTTGGTTAATAATGGTTTGTTGAATCTGTGTCGGTTTGGATTTTGGGTATAGTTAAAAAAAATTCAAACACGAACAAATCCTTTATGCTACATAGTGTTGTTTAATTTATTATGAACATGTTATCTTTGAGTTATTCACATCGAAATAAATCATAGGAGTTAAGAGTTTAATGGTACTTGGTAAATTTTTAGAGTTTAAGTGGCACCCACAAAAAAGATTGTTCTGTTTTGTCAAGTTTCTTGAAGGTTTAAGTGGAATAGTATATAGAAAAAAGAGAAAGAAATGATTTGGAGACTATTAAGTATTAATTGTTAAATGAACATAATAATTTAAATGAAAAAAATAAGAGGGAACGAATTACTTCTAAATAATCAAAGATTATAAAGTAAATTAATTCAAGAAGTTAATGAATTATGGCTCATAAAAGACCTACGTTTAAACATAGTATCATCAACAAAGTTATTCACATATGCACCGACGCGTGCGCTTCGAATGACTTAAGACATAGTTTTTACAAAGAGTGCAAAAAAAGCCCCAAGGCACACCGAAAAAAAGCCTTCAGGCGCATGTTGTAAGTTTAGTCCATTTCATATTTAAAGGGTATTTGGGACTTTTCACGCATTTTGGGGCAAAAAGCATAGTACTCCTTGTGGTTGCGGTTTATGTCTAGAAATGGCTGTAACTTAAATTCTTGCAGAGTGTATGTGTAACCTTACCTTTGGAATTTAGAAATATAAGAATATTTTATAATGAATCTTAATCTTCTGTTATGTAGTACTGCAATATAAAACCACATAAATACATTTGCACTTTGCAGCATATTTTCTTCTTTACCAACTCTTTCTTATTTGTTTCTACTTCTTTTGGCAGGTGTGTGTATTCTGTTTGGCTGTGGACGAGCTGTTTACGCAAGCTGCTTCTAAGGTATCCTATATTTCATGCCATTGTTTATTTGCTTTTATTTTGCTGTAATTTAGGTTTACAAACCGTTTTGTTTCTAATGCTTGAATCACTTTTGTTTGCCATGATTTGGCTGAAATAGAACGAATAACCTCAATATAACAATCGCACAATTGGCACATCGTTAGATTTCTAGGTTCAAGTTTATAACCAATTAGGCATCATAATGTAATTCATACATTGAATATGCTACAAGGTAATAATCGTCCTTAGTTCTTAATATGTGGTGTGTAAAAGATGCAATTTTTAATGTAGTATTATGTGGTTACCATCATTGAATATGCTAAATACTAAGTTGGGAAAACTAGGTGGGCTGGGTGGGTTCGTGTGACTTCCCAAAATGTGTTCGGGATAAGTTTGGTTTTGAGTAAAAATTATTTTGAGTCAAATTGGGTCATTTTTTGATTTTGGTATGGTTATAAGGAACTTGTAACAAATTTGCTCTTTTAAACCTTTTAGAAAAGTCTCAATTTAGTTGAGGTCAAAACTGGTTTGGACCAAATGGAGTTTCGGTCAAAACGGGTTCCAACAAAACCAAGTGATGACAATAACCGATAATCGACATAACTGATGCTTCGATTATTTGGTCTTAGATTAACTGATGTTTTCATTTATTTGTTTCGGTTTTTGTTAAGAATGCAAATCCGACTTCACTAACCGAAAGTTGATGACCACTATTGTAATAGGTTTTTCTTAGTATTTATGTTAACACATCTTGATTGCAGCCGGGTGTGTGGGAACTCTCATAGTTTGATCAGAAGTATGGTCTATGTGCTGCAGACAGTGCTTCTATAGCATTCCCAAGGAAACTGGCTTCATTCAGATTTAAGGCTACCGCTTAACCATTAAGAGGTTATGAGCCATTAAGAGGTAGACTCTTAATGACTGTTAAGAGGCTACCAAACAACCCTTTACTTTTATTGTGTATTAAGCAGTTTTTTGGTTAAGGGTTCAGATTTGAGATTAGGATCTTCATAGTGTTTTTAGTTTGTTTGATTTAATTAGGCGTGTATTTAAGAAATCTAAACACCACGGACTAACGTGTATATATTAAATATAAACAAACTTCCGATAGTTAAATACAAATAAACCAATTTAAATTAATGAAATCTCTAGAAGCTCTTTCGTTGTTACTTATTTTTTCTCAAGTCACCAGATTGTTTTATTTGTAAATAAAGGGTTCTCATGTCTTTGACCCGAATTTATGGGTATGGGTCTCACCAAACCCAGATAGCCCTTAAACGGGTTATAATATCTCATGAAATTAAAAATTAATCCCACCAAATAGTTGATGTGAAAATCCTATAAAATTCATGATGTATACTAACAAAAATAGTATAAGGTAACGAGTCAAACTGGGCTAAATCAATTGATATATATAAAAAAACGCTTAAAAGTAACCTGCGTAACACGCAGGCTAAAAGCTAGTGTGTGTGTGTGTATATAAAATACCCTATCGTTTGATTTTTATATAAAACCTTGTAGTTTTTATAAATAAAAGTTACAAAATAGTGGTCGAATAATAAAACCTTTGTTTTTATAAAACTCAAAATTGAGAGGGCTATTTTAAAAATCAAAACTTGTTAAACAACAAAAAAACAATTGGGGATTGCAATTTTGATCAGGGGTCAGAAAAAAAAAAACCTGTTACCTCACATCCTCACCTACACCCATGTTTCAGTCGCTGCTGTCTGACTTCCACTGCCCTTTACTCACCTTTGTCTGCAAGGTAATAATTGACCTTTGTTTTGTTGTTAAACATTCTATTGCATTTTTATTGATTAATGTTAAAGGATTATAAAATTAGAGTTTGTAATTGTGGAATTGAGGATTTGAGGAAATTGACCAACGGAGTTTATAATTGGTATTGTATGATGAAATTATAGTTTACCTCAACCCTATTGAATCTTTTTAATTAGGTAAATCATGGGAAATTTATCAACTAAGCTTGATGGTTTGCATAGAAAAACAAATCGCTGAACATTTGATTCGGAATCCATAATTGAGCATTCAAAGATCTTAAAGGTCGTCGTGCTGCTTTGTATTTCTTCTTATAGATACTCACCCTTCCTCTCGTATTATTATTTATATTTTAGGTCTTTGTTGGTCAAAAAGTTATCTAGTTTTTTTTTAATTTATTTATTTATTTATTTTTATTGCAAGAACAATCATTTAAATGAATGAAGAAAAATCAGATATATAGATGTCATATTGTTTGACTCGACCGACCCAAACCGAATCACCGGCACGAACCGAATTGTCAACCTGAAAACTTTTGGGCCCGTGACTTCAGTCACCCCCCGTGACTAAGCGCAAGCTGCGCCACTCATTTTATAGCGTTCTAGTTAGGAATATTAACTACCACACAATACACATGTACCTAATGCTTTGAATATGAGACATAAAGCGATTACACTCTCTCATCTGCTTTCCCTATAGTTTTTATAGGGGCGTTTTATAGCAAAGTGGTGTAATGGATTGAGCCCCTTCAAATCATTATCTTATTATTATTATTTTATTATCAACCTATTATAATAAAGTAAAATAATTGTAGATACTTGTAATCTTATGGTTAATTCTCATAATATTTTTCCCTCCAAAACCAATATTTTAATTAACCCTAATATATGTAATAGATCAATAAATATTCGTTTTCCTTTTAAATTCAATTTATATTATATCTATATATTTTTATAAAAATAAATATTAACATATTATTTACTAGGTATTAAAAAATACAAGTTGAAATCCAAAAATCAACAATAATTCATGTTTGTGAAAGATTGAAAATAATATAATTTCAAATGTTATCATTAACATACTGTACTATGTATATTATAAAAGATCGTAAAGAAAAACAAAACTCGAATATAATTTCTACCGTCGCAGACCCAATCAGACCATGTTAATCAGATCTGAAACAAGTGACTGTGGTGTGGTCGCCGGAGATGGATCGATCAACCGGTAAACGAGGTAGATGTGGACTGTGTGGTGGTGGTGGGGGCTAGCGAACGAGAGAGAAGTTGACCGGAAGTTGCAGATCTCGCTGGAGAAGATGACCTGAGCGAGGTTGGGGTTACTTCATGAGGAAAGAAAGAAGATATTGAAGGTTGTTTCCTGGGATGGAGGTAGAATCTTTGTTAATTATTTGCAGCCATGAAACCACCACTGTCATGGGAGATATTTTGATTGTGTTTTTAATTCTTTTTTTTATGAAATGGTTTTAAAAAAAGAAAATATGTAATTATTATTATTTTAAGTTGGAGAAATATGTAATTAATGACAAATAAATACTTCAAAATAAAACAAATAAATAAAGCATGGTCGAAAAACAAAACAAAACAAATAATGAATCTGAATTCTCTCAATAAGTTAACCACCGACAATTTTTTGATAACTTGTTACGTTGTTGCCATTTCTGTCAATTCACTTTTAATAAAACAAAACCTTTTCATATACACAAAAAAGAGATTCTCTAATTAATAATTATTGAAACTTTGGTAGCATTATTCATTCACACATAAAGCTCGAAACGCCGGCAGCAGAAAAGTTGTAATTAAGAGTGCTGATATGAAAGAGGAAATGCAGAATGAAGCTGTTAATATCGCCATTTCCGTAATTATTCGTCTATTTGATTTGATTGATTGTTTGTTATTAATTTGATCATGATTGGAGGGTGTGTGTTTAGGCGTTTGAGAATTGCAGTGTGGAGAAGGATGTGGCGGAGCAGATAAAGAAGCAGTTTGATAAGAATCAGGGTCCTACGTGGCACTGTATTGTTGGCAAAAACTTCGGTAATTTCGGTTTTATTTTAGCAGTTTGTAGATCTACTATTTAGGTTTAAATTTAATCAGTGCAATCCTTGAAGGCCAAGGTTAAGGTTAAAGGCTAAAATGTTGGTGATTGGAAACTGTTGACAGTAAACTACACCACATTAATGGCCATGTTTTCCCATTGGTTCTTAAAAATATGCATAAAGGGTTTAGAATGCAATAGACAATAAGATCAGGGGCTTGCATATTTACAATATAAACTAGCAATATGTGTGATCTCAGGGTCTTGGTGTAACTTAAGCATGATTGGTTCAAGGTTCACCCATAGAATCCCAATTGGTAATGATGCAATTAATAACATAAAACGGTTCTCTGTAGGGATAAGTTAACCATGTGTAAGTTTCTTGAACCGAAAGCTTGGCTGCAAAGTGGTTCCATCCCCATGGCTAACCCTGATAGAACCG